>NW_026129340.1:0-65200 GCF_022985175.1 Labeo rohita | reverse complement strand
AAGTTGCTCAGCATGTGGAGATCTATCAAATGATATGCATATTGTGTGGATGTGTGAAACACCACGTGAGTGAGGCATGTTAGAGAGGCAAAAAACTCGTTAGCGCCAACTAGTGGCCGATTTGTTTCAAAATTCTTACAGACCTTTAGGGCCATGAGTCGAATATGCCCAGTGAGTTTCGTTCCGATCAGCCTCTGTTAACCTTGTCTAATGGGTGCTCAAACTTCGTTGGCCGATGGCGGCCATGTTTTTTGAGATACGCCAATGTCCTCATAGACCCTTATGGCACATTGGACAGAGACACTGCATACCAATTTTCAGGTCGATCAGACTAACGATTGCATAGTTATAGTCAATTTATGTTTTTTCAGGCTTATAGCGCCATCAAGTGGCAGAGCTGTGCAATTTTTTTTATTTGACCAAAGATTCTGCTTATACACATGTGTACCGAGTTTGGTGAAGATATCTCATTTGGTTCATGAGTTATAGCCATTTTAGTAAAAATGGTCCTCCACCTGACAAACTTTTTGGGGCCCTTTCGCAACGATGAGTCAAAATTTCAACTTTTTTTGATAATTATTGATATTCAGTGTCCAGAGAACATTTCTGCACTGGTTTGGTTCCGATCGGGTGAAAAACCTAGGACTAGTTCGCAAAAGTAGGTTTCGGACATTCGGCCATTTTGCGGAAAAACGGTACGTCCTAGAGCCCAAATTGCACCTGTGCACTTTTGTGCGTATTGACCCAAGGATTGCAACAATGTAAAGTTTTTGAGTCTACGACAAAAATTGTACGAGCTAGGGCCAAAAATGTAAAAAAATTTTGTTTTTTGCGCTGTAGCGCCACCTTTAGGCCGATTTGGGCGAGACTTTGTCAGAACGTCCCCACGGGGAGCTCTACCTTTTGCCCAAGTTTCAGCTCTCTAGGCCTTACGGTTTGAAAATAATAATAATAATAATAATAATAATAATAATAAAAATAATAATAATAATAATAAAAAAAATTACAATAGGGTTTCAGCGCTCTGCACGATCAGTTTTAGCGGAAAATAATAATAATAATAATAATAATAATAATAATAAAAAAGTTTTAGCGGAAAATAATAATAATAAAAATAACTGCAACACTGTTATAATATTCCACTCGTATCCTGTAATGAGAAAGCTGACAGAGAGAATAAGTTAAAAGCTGCCTTTATATATTAAATCAATCAACACTCAGAGTACAACTGTGAGGGAAATACATGAATGGGTTATAACTGAATAATGAAGAATGAAATTCAATATTAAGATATTTAGATTTTAAGATATGAGGATTTTAAACACTTTATGGTTTGTTTTGGACACAAACTCCTCCTTGTCAGGTGACACATGAAAGTTAAACTATTACAGCAGGTTTTGTCATATGAGGAAGTAAACTACATTAAGAGAGAAAAACACAGTGAGTACCAAGATTTCACATCATATTTGATAGTCAAAATCAATCCTGACTGATTTAAAGTGAAGTATAACAATAAGTCGTATCAGATATTTTGGAAGTAGTTTAAATTACATTAGGAGAGCAAACACAGATTCTGTAAATCATCAGATTGAACATTTACTTTCATTTTAACACAGTGCTTGTCTGAATTTGTTAAACTATTTGTGAATAATCTGATTCTGTGTAAATAATGTCAGGATAAACTTGTTTTTTCAAGTGTGCAGGTCATTACTGTGGACTGACTGATGAGACAGAGGTGGATTTGAGAAAATTAAATGCTGAGATGATTCATAACTCACTCTGTGGATCAACATCTGTATCTGTTTTTAGATGAAACCATGACCTCCAGAATGAATCTCTCTGAAGAACATGAAACAAAGATAAAGACAGTCAAGAGGTGAGAGAACTTGAAATGTTTCACATTTTTAATGTTCAGAAACAATAAATACATAATACAATATCATTTTCATTTATAGTCTGATTCAGGGGGGTGAATCAGATTTACACGAACACATCAATGTGTCTGTGAGGAAAAAACAACCGATGGATCTTTCAGATCTCTGTAGAGATGAAGACTCTTCTGTTGAGTCCATATGAGATATTATGAGTGTCATATATACTGTAGGTGTAGTGTATTATAGACATTGTCATCAGGTGTCCCTGTTACTGCTGGATGTTTCTGTTTCTGTCTTCATCTATATGTGTGTATTGGTTTTTTTATTCTATAATGCTTGAATGAAAATGTCACATGTGGCAGATTCCTTTTATTTATAGACAAATAATACTTTCATCTTTTAACTCTCAAGTCACAAAAGACTCCTCAAGTGAAAGAGATGAACATTTCAGTGAGGTTGAAAGAGTAAAGGTGTTTCTGTCAGACCAGTGTGAGATTTTTTGAAACAGTTTTTATTGTTGTTATATTTTAGTCTGCGGCAGAATGAATCTCCTGAACCCAGCTGTGTGTCCATGAAGAGTGACCGGTCAATGGGTCGTCCAGTTGATTTCAGTCTGGGAGCCACAACTTCTGCTGATCTGAGGTGATGTTTAGTTTACAATATAATTTTTTTTTTTATACAACAAACCAATTTTATTACCAACTTTTTATGAACAACAACCATTTAAAAATATTATTTTAATGATTATATATATATATATAAGATATATTAATTTATGGATGTGTATTAATACATAATTACAAAAATATTCAATGTTTGTTTAACTACAGTCAAAAACATGAAGGACCAGAATCACATACAGCAAAGAAGAACTTAGACTCCATTTTCAAGGTTGGTTTTGTGTGTGTGTGTGTGTGTGTGTGTGTGTCCCAACACAATGACCCTCTGGGTAATAACATTAAGAAATGAAGAAATTTGTAAAATCCTCTTTGTAATAGTCATATTTACTTTCCTACACACGTAAGATAATTTGTAGGCCACTATAAAGCAGATCAATGACCACTAAAGTAGAGAAGATGAATCCATATGTAACCTGACTGCTGCACAAAGATGAACATCAATCTAGCAAACAGACAATCCAGTCAAACTCCCTCTTTTAACCTCAGTATCTGTAGACGCTGATGTTTGAGCATACAGTCGAAGTTATTATATAGGTGTGATATAATTCAGTGATGTTTGTTAGTATTCATGCCTTTGACAAAACTACAAAAAAAAAAATAATAATAATAATAATAATTCTTGACTCTAGTGTATTGATTCTTTGGTTCATCTTCTCTGTATTGTTTGAATATTCACTATGATTTCAGGAGCTTGAGCACAAAATAATTTCTGAGTTAAAAAGTTTTAAGAGACTACTGAGTCCAGATTACCCAGAATGCTCTGAAAGAGACCATTATGATGATGAGGGTCATAACAGAGTCAGAGAGGGGCTTCTGAAGATCACACTGATCATCCTGAGGAAGATGAACCAGACAGACCTCGCTAACACACTACAGACCAGTAAGAGCTCTGGATCAGCAGATTATAGCCTGTATTTTTATTATGAACCTTCTGTCTTCAGTTAGTAATGTTGATGAATGTCATGACACATCTAACATATCAAACCTAAAATACATTTCTAAAATATTGATTATTAAAATTATTTCCTTTGCTCAGAACTGATGCCTGTGTATCAACAAAAACTCAAATCCAGACTACAGGACAAATATCAGAGAATCAGTGAAGGAATGTCCAATCATGGAGACTCAACACGTCTGAATGAGATCTACACAGAGCTCTACATCACAGAGGGAGGGAGTGGAGAGATCAATAATGAACATGAGGTGAGACAGATTGAGACAGTGTCCAGGAGACCAGAGACACAGGAAACACCAATCAACTGCAATGACATATTTAAACCCTCACCTGGACAAGACAAACCCATCAGGACTGTGCTGACTAAAGGAGTCGCTGGAATTGGAAAAACAGTCTCTGTGCAGAAGTTCATCCTGGACTGGGCTGAAGGAAAAGCCAATCAGGATGTTCATTTCATATTTCCACTTCCTTTCAGGGAGCTGAATTTGATACAGAAAAATCTCAGTCTTGTGGATCTTCTAAATCACCTTCACACTGAAACCAAAGAATTTAAGTCAGCAGATTATGATGATTACAAAGTCATGTTCATATTTGATGGTCTGGATGAGTGTCGACTACGTCTAGATTTCCAAAACAATCGGAGCTTGTCTGATGTAACAGAATCAGCCTCCCAGTGGATGTGCTGCTGACCAACCTCATCAAGGGGAATCTACTTCCTTCTGCTCTCCTCTGGATCACCTCTCGACCAGCAGCAGCCAATCAGATCCCTCCTGAGTGTGTCGACCAGGTCACAGAGGTACGAGGATTCAACGACCCTCAGAAGGAGGAATATTTCAGGAAGAGAATAAACGATCAGAGTCTGGCTGATAGAATCGTCACACACATCCGATCATCAAGAAGTCTGTTCATCATGTGTCACATACCAGTCTTCTGCTGGATTTCAGCCACTGTTCTAGAGAGGATGATGGGTAAAGCAGAGAGTGCAGAGATTCCCAAGACTCTCACACAAATGTTCACACACTTCCTGATCTTTCAGACCAAACTGAAGACACAGAAGTATGATGGGAAATATGAAATCGATCCTGATCAGGCTAGAAAGACTATTCTGTCTCTAGGAAAACTGGCTTTTGAACAGCTGGAAAAAGGGAACCTGATCTTCTATGAGAAGGACCTGAAAGAGAGCGGCATTGATGTCAGAGAAGTGTCAGTGTACTCAGGAGTTTGTACCCAGATCTTCAGAGAGGAGTTTGGACTGCAGCTGGGGAAGGTGTACAGCTTTGTTCATCTGAGTATTCAGGAGTTTCTTGCTGCTTTATTCAAGCTGCTGTCCTTTTCTGAACAAAACACAGGACGGATGAATGAGTTCAGATCACCAATGACCAGTTTACTGAAGGGAGAAGTAGACAAGGCCTTACAGAGTGAGAACGGACACTGGGATCTTTTCCTCCGGTTCCTTCTCGGTCTCTCACTAAAGTCTAATCAGACTCTTTTACAAGGCCTCCTGAGAAAGACACTAAGCAGCTCTGATATCAATAAGGAAACAGCTGAATACATTAAACAGAAGATCAGGGAGAATCGCTCTCCAGAGAAATCCATCAACCTGTTCCACTGTCTGAATGAACTGAATGATCGTTCACTAGAGCAGGAAGTACAAAGATACCTGAGCAGAAGAACAACAATAAAAAGTTACAGTTGGCTGAGCAGAAAAGATTTCAGTCGTCTCTCTGGAGTCAAACTGTCTGCTGCTCAGTGGTCGGCTCTGGTGTTTGTGCTGTTGAACTCAGAAGAAGAGCTGGATGAGTTTATACTGAGTAAATATGATCGATCAGAAGAATGTCTCCTGAGGCTGCTGCCAGTGATCAAAGCATCTAGAAAGGCTGAGTGAGTATTTTACAGTGTCTTTGTTTTATTGACTTTATTGTATACAGTAGGCCTTTGTTTCTCTACCATGTTTCTGTATATTTTGAGGTGTTTCTTATGTGACACACTGAGCTAACATCATAGAGTGCTCTACTAATGACCTGATGAGCTGAATCAAGTGTGTTTGATAAGAGAGATTCATCCAAAATGTGTAAAGTTGAGTCTTCAGGAACAGGGTTGTGACTCTCTGATACTACAAATATTGGATTGTAGTGATGTTACGAATGACACTGAAGATTGGATGTGCGTATCACGCATGCGACACAATTTCTAATGAAGCCCCGTATCGATCGATGACAAATGAAGCCTCACTTTCTGTCCAATCACGTGAACGATTCACTTCTCGTGTTTGAATGTTTGAACCGGTTCGAACCCCCAGATCTTACTTTACTAGGAAGTTTTTATTCAGACATATTCAATTATATTTTTAAGTACCCAGTCACACAAGAAATATGAAGAATACTAATTATTTCAGGAAGATTAAATATCTGTCATAAGCAATTCATATATGTGTACATTATTCATCAAATTGTAATTCGTACTGGCATTAAATGCCACAGTTTAATAGGTAGATGAATTTATCAGAGACAGAAATTCAACACATACTGTTAGGCTTTTATTTATGCAGGTAACATGTATTGATATATGGATGTGCGGTGGCTGCTTTTTTTTTTTACTAACCACCAGATGGTGCTGTTTTTGACCCCTCGATGCTTCAAATCTTTTCCCCCTAACTTTGATGTAAATAAATTGGCATTTAGGGCTGGACCAGAATATTCGATTATTGGAATATTCGTTCGGTGGGTTGGCATTCGATTTAAAATTTTAAGATTCGAATATTCGTTTTTTATTTTTTTTCATACACCTGGCATCCTCCCCTAAACGGTTCTCATTCCCGCTTGAATATGAATGGAGAAAATCAGACTGCTTCACCACCAGCACAGAGAAAGCAAAGAAAGAGATTGAGCAATATTTGAGAGACAGTACTAGTCGGGCCCACTTACATGGTGGAAGCAAAATTATGGCTGTGACTGTCGCAATGACAACCTCGCAAATGCATGCAATAGGGTAAAGCTGGTCAAGCCCCAGCAAAAATAATTACCATGAATGTGTCGGGGGAAAGGTAAGGAGATATTCGAATAATTTATTAATAAACTAGTATTTGTGGCAAAGATGAAGATCCTGACTCACCATCTGCTCAATGGACGCGCCTTTAATGCCTGAATGCATTTTTATGGTTAGGCCCATAGCTAATGAAAGAGTTTTGTTTTGAATTTGAATTATTTCGTTTTCTAATCGTGTCTGAGGCAATTGCGTTTTGGTAATTTTTTGTGCAGCGCTCCTGTTCAACATCAGAAAGCGTATCCTGTTTGTTTTCTTTAAAAGCACGTTTTGTTGATAATGTGAGTACACACAAACTAAGGTAGACCCTTTACAGTTCCGGATGATATATTACTCTTACCTTTATGAGCAAAAATTAAGTTTCACATCGCACCGGCGCCTCCATGTCCTGCATGAATTATGAAGCCCGCTTCAGCTTTCACTCTCCACACAAACGACTGCATATGCGCATAATAGCATACATTTATCTAGGTTAAACGATTAAACTAATATTGTGATATGCTTTAAGTTTTTTATATCTATGGATTTTTAAATCGTGATGACTTGAGAAGGTTAAATTCATCTGTCTGCCGCTGGCCGCTTGGTCGATACTTTAAAAAACAAAAACTTGAATTCAACAAATAAAAAGTGTTCCAAATATATTTCTAAATTAACTTCATAAACGAAAGAAACGAAAATAAATGTAATCACTTTACGAATAAAAACAGCAGCTGTGTAATGGGGAAGAAAAAGAGAAAAAAGACCGGTTTCTGTCGGACTCGGGCCAGTAACGTTAATTCTGATGAGCTGTCGTACGGTCCGGGCGAGGTTGTTGGGAATTTTTGCAACGAATGTTTGTTTAATGGCCTGTTTAACATTTTTATTCAGGCTACTTTCTTATTTAAATGTATTATTTCTTTGATTTATGTTAGCGTTTTGTTGGCTGCTTGTTCACTAACGGAAGTGCTAAAATAAACACGCACGTTTGTTAATAATGTTTGAGCCTCATTTATTTTGTGTTTCAAAATTATATACATATGTATTTTATATATAGGCCTATTTACACAAAAGTTATATATAATTTATATGTATATTTATTTATAAATCATTTATACAAACATAAATATATATATAAACACCGTGCCATTTTTTTCGTTCTTCTTTTATGTAAATAGCCTCCCTCCGAAGCTTCGACTATTCGGTGTTGATTACTACCGAAGCTTAGAAGCTCAAAAATGGTATTCGGACCAGCCCTATTGGCATTAAATATAAGTAAAACTAAGATTATGTTATTTGGGAGATATAAAACAAATCCTCAGATTGAATCAGAGGAAAGACTCAGTGCTTCACGAGACTTCATTTGCCCATCACTATTGGATTGGGATCAATCTAATAATACACACGTATAAATAATTTTATTACATTAAAACTGTAGACAAAATGCATCTTAGTAAAACTGCAGAAAAGTAAAAAGTTTTACTTGATTCTCCTCCGATGTTTCTCCGCTCTATTTCCAGATTATTTTCTACACAGATTATATTCTACACATCAAACCAGTATTAACTAAGAAATTACAAATATTTTTCTTGTCTTGCCCAATCACCCCACTTTTCAGTACATCTTTTATCTCTGCCCCTACCAACCCATCTTTAATTAATTCTTCCATCATTTTTCTTTTTTAATTTTTTATGCAATAAATGAACAATTACAATTACAAAAACAAAAGAACAACAATGAGGGTCACATACAGTAATCCAGAGCATATTATGTTGGTTTATAGGATTTACACCATGAAAGAGTCTTGATTGTGAAAGAGTTCACATACACATCAAAATCTTTTCTGAAAATTAAAAAGTAAGGGGTTTTCTTTGAAAACTTACATTTATGAATGTAAAATTTTGCAAGGAATAGCAATAAATTAATAGTAAATTTACAGTGAGAAGGGTCTACATTCAAAGAGTAACCAAAAAACACAATTTTGGGAGATATACAGAAGTTTGGAAGTAAATATTTTTTAACAAAATTAGAAAAATCAACCCAAAATACTTTACAATAAGCACAGTCCCAAAATAAATGATTGATTGTTTCTTCAGACTGAAGACAAAAAGAGCAATTGGGGGAAACACTATTATTAAATTTAGCAAGTTTGTAATTTACCGGGTAGCAATTATGGATAATTTTAATAGAGACTTCAGCAACTTTATTAGTTAAGAAAAATTTCTGTTGAAGAAGCCAAAACTCTTCCCATTGTATATCACTAAATATGTTTTTCCAAAAGCTTACACAAGCAGGTAGAGAAATCTGAGATCTATTAATAATTGAACAAATGTCTTTGTTTGACATGGTATTGAGAAGACTTTGGTTAACAAATAAGTTAGTGTTATCAAAGATTGGAGAGACTAAAAAACCTTTAGGGCCACACTTGACTAAAGGTATAATACAATCAGGAATTGCACCAAAAACAATGGCATATTCTCTTGGGGACTGGAAAAGAAAATTCTTGCATAAATTGTTTATAAGTGAAAAGCACAACACAATCATCTAAAAGCTGACTAACTAAAAGTATATTTTTATTAAGCCAATTAAAAAAAAAGAGATTTGTTTTTATATCTAATATTTTTATTGTTCCAAATAAAATAACCATGTGGAGAAAAGTTATAATTATATATAAGTGACCAACTTATTAAAACCCGTTTATGAAAACAAGATAAAGTTAAAGGTATTTTAGAGATGTCAAAGTTGCAGCGCAACAAAAAATGTAAACCTCCAACTGAATTAAATATATGGTTTGGAATAAAATTCCAGCAGGACGTGGGGTTGTTTAAAAAAGTCTTTATCCATTTAACTTTAAACTAATTATTAAGAGTGGAAAAATCCACTAACTCAAAACCCCCCATAGCCCGATCAGCATAACGCTTTTTTAATTGAGTTTTAGAATTTCAAACAAAATCAACTATAATTTTGTCTCGTGTTCTACAAATTTCCACAGAAACATCCAGTGCCAATGCAGGATAGAAAACCCGAGATAATCCATCTGCTTTAGAAAGCAACACTCGACCTGTTATTGACAGATCACGCTGTAACCAAGAGTTTCATTTATGTCGGACAGAGAGTATAAGGGGTTCAAAATTAAGCTTTGATCTCTTTTTCTGATCTTTACATATAGTTATACCTAAATATTTGACTTCAGATTTTTACGTCAAAAGTTAACATCAGTAGAATCTTTTACAGATAAAAGTTCACATTTATGAATATTAAGACATAAACGAGAAGCACAGAAAAAAAAAACTTGTCTCTAAAAAAAAACTTGATCTTTATTTTGTGTCATCACCAATTGGCTTATTAATATTGGATTTGCCACAGAGATAACTTTCAAGTGACTATTTTGAATGTGGATGGCTAAAAGGAAGCAGAAAAAGGCGAGACAGGGCAGCCTTGACGGACGCCTCTATCTGTGTTAAACCTATGAGTATCACCATGTTGTAATTTAATTGAAGCATTGGCATTACTGTACAAAGTTTGAATTGCATTAATAAAATTAGGGCCAAAACCAAAAATACTCAAGGACTTAAGAATAAAAGGAAATTCAATCGAATCAAAAGCTTTATAGAAATCAAGAAAAAGCAGAAAACTGTCATCCGGGATCAGATCGGAGTAATCTAAGATATCAAGAACAAGTCTAATATTGTTTGAAATAAGTCTGTCTGTCATAAAGCCCGACTGACATTCATCTATTATGTCATCTAGAACACATTTAATTTTCTTAGCAAAAATCATGGCTAGTATTTTGTAGTCATTATTTAAAAGACTTATAGGTCGCCAGTTTTCCAACTGAGAGAGGCCTTTTTGAGGTTTAGGGATCAAATTTATAACACGCTGGGTCATAGAGGCGGGAGAAAACCCTTTTTAAGACTTTCTAAATAAACATTTAAGAGAAACGGTGAAAGATAATTTGAAAATTTCTTATAAAACTCTGTGGTCAAACCATCATTTCCAGGTGACTTATTTAGTTTTAACTTATCAATAGCCTCTGAAATATCTTTAATTTGAATAAGAGCTTCACATAAATTCTTGCCGTTATCATCAATTTCAGAAATGAGGTCCGTATCAAGGGAGTTAAAAAATAAGTCCAAATTCTGTTGAGAGTATCTGGAACGATAAAGGTCTTTATAAAACTCTTCACAATAGTTTGATATTTCTTTATAATTCTTTAAAACCACTCCATTTACCTTAAGGCTACTATAGAATTTAGATGATTTCACTGTTTCTCTAATCTAAAAAAATAGTTGGAGTTACGTTCTCCCTCCTCCAACCACCTTCTTCTCGAGCGAACAAAAGCACCCTTTGCTTTTTGTATATACAAGTTATCTAATGAATTCTGACGTTCAACCAATTCTGATTTCTGATCAACAGATAAATTGTCAAATGAAACACTGGAGAGGCAGACAAGTCTTTTAACAATATCAAGTTCCTCTGCTTTATATTGTTTAGCTTTTTGAGTTCCAGCTTTAACTAAGATTAATCTAATATTATATTTTAACAGCTCCCAATTAGAACTAAAATTATCCTCGGCTTGAGCTTTAAGAAAAAAATGAATCCTAGATATCACAGACAGACAAATTTCTGCATCCTCTAATAAAACAGAATGAAGTTTCCAGTATGAGTTATATGTTCTTGAATAAGCAGATGGTTATCAAAAGACAGAATGATGGACTTATGATCAGACAATGGAGAAGGCAAGATTTCAGCCTTAGTAACATAATTGGATAAAGAGTCCAATATTAACCAAAAATCAATTCTAGACCTAAGTGAACCAGAACTGTTAGACCAAGTAAACTGTAAAACATGAGGATGTCAAATGTCAATTAGGCCAAATCAGGAGATCAAACCACAAAGGCCTGATGAACTATGGGAAAGTCTAGGTGGTGATCTGTCCAAATTATTATTTATAGTTTGATTAAAGTCTCCACCCAAAAGAATAAACAAATTAGGATACTTAGATTTAAAATATTCTAAATGAATTTCTATTGAATTAAATAACCTGAGGTTATTTTTTGTGGCATTAAATCCATAAATGTTACCCAGGACAAAAAAAAGATAATTTAAAGTAACCAATAAAAAAAGAAAATGGCCTTCAGGATCAGATATTGTCTCTATTATCTTCCCCCTAAACTTGTGCTTCAAAGTTAAAAATTAGAACCACATGAAGAAAATAACTCATCACCCCATTGTGATTTCCAAAACTTAAAATCACTAGAATTTGCATGTGACTCTTGTATAAAACAAAAATCAGTATTAAGTGATTTGGCATATAAGAAGATAGCTTTGTGTTTAACATCACTACACAACCCTCTTACATTAACTGAGCAAATAGAAAAATTTGGAAACATTGGACAATGTGACACCAGAACTGTAACAACAAGTGAGTCAGACCATGAGATCCTTAAAGATTAAAAGATAGGGGTCTTTTCAAGAAGAAAAAAGTAAAAACTAAAAAAAAGTAAAAACTAATTAACAAATTATTATTATTAGACAATAATAATATTAATAATAAAACTATTTGAAGAAGAATAATGATAACAAATAACACTGAATATTAGCATTTAACGTTTGTTAGGCTAGTTTGTCATGGCCACAACATATCAACTCGTGGGTACGTGATAATACGCCGTGGCCACAAGTTATTATTTCGTGGGAACGTCATATTAACTCGTGGGAGCGTGATAATATGTCGTGGCCACAAGATGGCAGTGTATACATAGTTATACGGCATATATCCACTTCATCACTCTGCTTTGCGTAAAACGAAACTGAAAGCAAAACGCGCACGCGCATTCAAAGGCAATTTTAATACCAGAAGTTTAGAGAGCGACTCCCCAACGCGCGAAAATTGGACTACATAACATATCTAGACTGTTATTAGTATGTGGGCTATAATAGGTTGTGTTAGTTGTCTATAGCTTTGTATCATACTTGAGATCTCTTGACTTCAGGTTCTGAATAGTTTTGCCGACGAGGAATTTTTACTGGTGCAGATTAAAGGGTGAATATAACATATTTCATTTCGGCTTATTGATAAACTATTACACTTTATTTTATTATAGTTAAGGAATAAATCATTCACGCAGTTTCATTTGAAACACAATGAACACAACATGCTCATGTATTATCACCAACTGGGGTAAATACATTAATAAAGTAAAAACTTCACTGGCATAATTGTCAGGCGTTTACAGTATTTGCAAAATATTTTAGCATATTAATAATATTAGAATAATTATACATAAAGTTAATTAAAGCACTACACGAACTGAAAGGGAAATAAGCATATAAAACAATAAATATAGCCCAAAAATATAGCCCTAACCAGTTAATATAATTATTATAAAATTAGGCCTATTGTATTAGCCTACTGTTTAATAATAATAATATACAAATATGAAATATAAGGAACCGATCCGTTAACAGGCAAGCGGTGCTCCTGCAGCCAAAATACTGCCACTTACGTCTCTTTGCGTCAGGCGCCGCCAGAGATAAAAATATGTTATGTCCTTTAACCAGATTTTTAACAACAAATAGAACATTTGTCGGTAGTGTTGAAAACGACGATCATGTAATGGAATTCCCCTATGATCAATCAAAAAAACTTTACAGAGATGTGCCTGACATGAAGTCATAATCCCATGAATAGGGACTATGAATTATAAATAGAAAAAACACATATAATACATTGCTGTTATGTTTTGTTTATTTTTAATGAAATCAAATGTGACCTTGTTGTTTGCAACTATGTTTGCAACTTTGTCTTTCCCAAAACAGCACAAATCACTTCAGGCTTTTTCACACGGGACGCGGCAGTCGCGAGTGTCCAGTTCATTTTCAATGGGAGCGGCGCGGTGGCGAAGCTCCAGTGGTGCTCCTGCACCCAAAATCCTGCCGCTTCCACGAACATGGCGCTTCGCAGCAGGCGCAGCCAAAGATCATTTTTTTAAATCTTTTTGTGAGCGGCAGCGTCCGCACCGAGACCGCGCCGCGAGCACCACATCAACTGCACAAAACGCTTCCACTACGAGAGAAGGCAGCAGCCGCGCGGCGATTCCTGCATGTCATTACACTGTGTGCAGAATTATTAGGCATGTTGATATTCTGGTCATATTTTTTTTCCAAACACATTTTACCAATTCCAAACCACATCAGTCTTAATAACTACTGTTAATTTTGTATTTAATCATTTGTAAGTGATATATAATTGTCCGTGAAGGCTGGAAGTGAAAAACTCCTTATATTCAGGTGTGTGTAATTATTAGGCATGTTTTCTTTTACAGATAAAATGAGCCAAAAAAGAGATTTAACCCAGACTGAAAAGTCCAAATTATTAAATGCCCATGAGAAGGATGCAATACTAATGCATTACAAGAATTTGCAAAGTTCAGGCTTGACCATTGGACAGAGAAATGCTTGTTGAGTCTGCATGGTCAGAAAAAACAGGTGGAGAAGAAAAGATGCATGTTAACTGCAAAAGAATTAGGAATTAAGGTGAAGAATTAGGTGTGACACCATCAGGAACCGTTTAGTCTCCAGCGCCACCATTTTCCAGAGCTGCAACCTACCTGGAGTCTTCAGAAGTACAATGTGTCAGGTTCTCAGAGACTTTGCTTGGTAAAAAATCCTGAAAAATGCCCCTGACTTAATAAGAATAACAAGCTGATGTGTTGTGAAATACATGAAGACAGTTTTTTATAGGCTTTATAGACAGATAAGCTGAGAGTGACTCTTGAAGGACAAGCATCACACTCTCTTGTACCTCTGATTCAAGAATTTATCTTCCAAAATCTGGCAGTAAGTTTTGGGAGTTCATTTTGGTCCATCTCTGCAAGTCAGACTTTTCAGGATAGGAGACTAAACATGAACTCCCAAAATGTACTGCCAGATTTTGGAAGATAAATTCTTGAATCAGAGGCACAAGAGGATGTGATGCTGGTCCTTCAAAAGTCACTCTCAACTTATCTGTCTATAAAGCCTATAAAAAAACTGTCTTCATGTATTTCACAACACATCAGCTTGTTATTTTTATTAAGTCAGGGGCATTTTTCAGGATTTTTTACCAAGCAAAGTCTCTGAGAACCTGACACATTGCACTTCTGAAGACTCCAGGTAGGTTGCAGCTCTGGAAAATGGTGGCGCTGGAGACTAAACGGTTCCTGATGGTGTCACACCTAATTCTTCACCTTAATTCCTAATTCTTTTGCAGTTAACATGCATCTTTTCTTCTCCACCTGTTTTTTCTGACCATGCAGACTCAACGAGCATTTCTCTGTCCAATGGTCAAGCCTGAACTTTGCAAATTCTTGTAATGCATTAGTATTGCATCCTTCTCATGGGCATTTAATAATTTGGACTTTTCAGTCTGGGTTAAATCTCTTTTTTGGCTCATTTTATCTGTAAAAGAAAACATGCCTAATAATTATGCACACCTGAATATAAGGAGTTTTTCACTTCCAGCCTTCACGGACAATTATATATCACATATAAATGATTAAATACAAAATTAACAGTAGTTATTAAGATTGACGTGGTTTGGAATTGGTAAAATGTGTTTGGAAAAAAAATATGACCAGAATATCAACATGCCTAATAATTCTGCACACAGTGTATCTTCACAAAATGATCTTGTGGCCACGACATATCATACTGCCACGAGTTAATATGACGTTCCCACGAGATAATAGGCTCGTTTGAGATGCGCCCAGCCTCGCCTGAACTGTAGGCGAGAGTAGGCGCCTGCAGTGAAGGGAGGAGTGAAAAAAGCGCAGTCAAGACTGACAGTTCTGAACAGAAACCTACGAGATCAAAGGCTGATATCGCGTTTTTTACACTCACGTGCTGTGTTGCTGATAAACATGGTATAATTTCAGTTTCGTTGCTTCTATGTGAAAATAAATACGATGCACAAGACACGCAAAGTGCTTGCTATTTAATTCCATACTAAAGACGTATTTATCATTCATTTTTTACTTTAATATAAGCATGTATTTTAGATTTTTATAGGAATATTACAACAATCACATATCACACACAGAGATCGCACTGTCATATTGTGAATATTCATACAGAATTTAAACCATAACCACATGATATTAGATAAAAAATAAAACATTTTAGAAGAGAACGCGACATCACAGTTGTTTGAACCAATGAGCATTAAGCTGTGTCGTCAGCCAGTCGTTTCCCATTGTGCTTTTGGTCAGTGGAGAGCTACTGCGCCCGACTGCTCAATCCGACAAGGCCGCCTTGCTGTCGCGAGAGTTTTTTGGCACACGTCAGCATCATGTCACTTTTCTAACCGGCATGAATCTTGCGTTGATCACCGGTGATCGATTGTGCGCAGATTTTGCTCATCTCAAACGAGCCTAATATCTTGTGACCACGGCGTATTTTCACGTACCCACGAGTTAATGTGACCACGGCAAAACTAGTCTAAGTGAACCAAATCCCTCTTGGTCACAGTAAATGCTTCGTTCGACTTTTCGTGGATCATCTACTCTTCCCTGTGCATAACCTCTGACCTACTTTCTGTATGATCTGAATTTCTGCGCTTTGAATTTTGAACACTGAATTTGATGTTCCGAATTTTTCTTCATCTTGAAAACTTGAAGTTGTATTTTTAAAAACTGAATATTTGAAGTCTTAGAAATCAGAACAAAAATCTGCTGTTTGAAAATACATGTCTATTTGAAAATGTGCGATTTGAAAATTCAGTTGTTCAATTTCAAATGTTCAATATTCAAGTTTAAAAAAATCGAATTCAGAACTATGTCAAATGCCATATAATATTCAGTTTTGTTAAATAACACTTGTAAATAATTCAAATTTACACAATTCACATTCAAATAGTTTTGTCATAATATCAGCTCCATACATGTGCACGAGAAGCTTTGTAAAGGTGTAAATCGCATTTCAAGCGTAAGAAAAAAATGATTTGCAGCATTTTAGTGTTACTTCACTGCAAAAAGAGATGTTAAAAATGACACGTTGTGTAGAATTTTAACACATGTATTGAGTGTGCTCAGGGACAACACATGTTGTGTTGAATTTAACACAACAGATGTGTAAGCCATTTTAACACAAAATTGTGTCAGGTAATTAACCTCTCAAATGTGTTATTTTAACACATTATGTGCTGATACAATGCAATTAAAATGTCCATTTTAAAACTACTTATTAATGTGTTAATATTAAAACTAAGAATCTGTAATTCTAAAACATTCAAGCAAAACAGACAGATTGTAAGAATATTAGGCATTTAATCAAATGTAAATAACAAATAGAACATTTCATCAACGTTATGAACAGCACATTTTTAGAATAACATTTGTCATTGTAATGTGTCAATGTAATCTGTGGCATTTTTTTGTTGGATCTCTCTGTGCTTGCTGTAGCTAAATACACATCACAAAGAGTTAAAGAGTTAAGACTTAGAGTTAAAAATGTATTCATTTGTGTTCAGGAGAACACAAGTCTCACTAAGGGTGAGCAGTTGTAACAGAAATTACATTTCTGGGTGAACTATATTCTATAAGGTTAAGGCAAATTTTCATTATTATATAACACAAGTGCACTATAGCTACAGCATACAGAGAAAACTGTTAACACACTAACGCATGGTAGAACATTAACTGAAACAACAATTATACGGTACACAGTTGAGAGAAACATGTCTCATAACAGGACTGAATTCATCTCAAAGTTATATACTCAAACATATAAGATGAAACATTTTAAATCAGACAACATATCTACACACCTTAAAATAGTGACAGATGACTATAGCTCTTAAGCGGATTGTATTCTATACATTTTGCAGTAAATTTGTCTCAAAGTAGGTTATTAGAATACATAACTGAGTTTGAGTTTATTAGTAGATCATGTTATGGATTAAATCTTAAAGGCATAGTTCATCCAAGAATGAAAAATCTATCATCATTTACTCACACTCATGTTGTCCCAAACCTGTAGGAGTTTACTTCTTCTGTTGAATGGATGTTGGTTAACAGACAATTGACAAGTACCTATTGGCTTCCATAGTATTTTCTTGCTGCTATACAATTCAATGACATCAGCTGTTGGGTTACCAACATTCATTAAATAACTTTGTGTGTGTGTTCAGCAAAAGAAGTAAACTCATACAGGTTTGAAGCAACATGAGCGTGAGTAATTGATGATGAAATTTTCATTTTTGGGTGAATTATCCCTTTAAAAGGCAAGACAATCTAAAGTCTGGCTGTCCGCATTCTAGAGAATTTCAATAATCTTGTACCTTGGGTTTACATACAGTTCATCTGTACTGAAACTCAGCATTATGTCTAAAGGTCTTCCATCTGCTGCACTGGTCAGGCTGAACATTTTATATTCTTTAGTTTGCTCTACCACAAATGTATAAAAATGGTCATCAAAGTATTTGACTTTTAAAATTCGTACAAACAGCAGAATTGATACATTATCAGCCTGTGGGATAATGTGAATAATTTCACCAAACACAGGCTCTCCTTTACAGTCAATCTTAAGAGGCAGCACAGAGCCAGTTCTGTAAGTATGGCCATGCACACTAACAGTGTGAGTGACATAGACAGTGCTGTTCAAAGTCAAGTCATCAGAGGTTGATCTCAGATTGTCCAGCACAGCATCAGCTTGCTTCAAAGAGCTGATGGTAACAGGGTATGCATTTGTAACACTCATTTTTACAGAAAAAGTGTCACCCAACCTGAAATGATACATTTGCTTGTTTGCTTGTACAAACTTGATGTTTGTAACTCATAGAGGGCGGGAGAATACCCTGTTTAAGACTTTCTAAATAAACATTTAAGAGAAACGGTGAAAGATAATTAGAAAATTTCTTATAAAACTCTGTGGTCAAACCATCATTTCCAGGTGACTTATTTAGTTTTAACTTATCAATAGCCACTGAAATATCTTTAATTTGAATAAGAGCTTCACATAAATTCTTGCCATTATCATCAATTTCAGAAATGAGGTCCGTATCAAGGCGGTTAAAAAATAAGTACAAATTCTGTTGAGAGTATCTGGAACGATAAAGGTCTTTATAAAACTCTTCACAATAGTTTGATATTTCTTGATAGTTCTATTTCTCCCAATTAGAACTAAAATTATCCTCGGCTTGAGCTTTAAGAAAAAAATTAATC
The DNA here is from genome assembly GCF_022985175.1 of Labeo rohita. Classification (NCBI taxonomy): domain Eukaryota; kingdom Metazoa; phylum Chordata; class Actinopteri; order Cypriniformes; family Cyprinidae; genus Labeo; species Labeo rohita. The sequence goes on along the minus strand of NW_026129340.1, from coordinate 46,470 downwards.
CCAGATATCACAGACCGACAAATTTCTGCATCCTCTAATAAAAACAGAATGAAGTTTCCAGTATGAGTTATATGTTCTTGAATAAGCAGATGGTTATCAAAAGATGATGATGGACTTATGATCAGACAATGGAGAAGGCAAGATTTCAGTCTTAGTAACATAATTGGATAAAGAGTCCAATATTAACCAAAAATCACTTCTAGACCTAAGTGAACCAGAACTGTTAGACCAAGTAAACTGTAAAGCATGAGGATGCCAAATGTCAATTAGGCCAAATCGGGAGATCAAACCACAAAGGCCTGATGAACTATGGGAAAGTCTAGGTGGTGATCTGTCCAAATTATTATTTATAGTTTGATTAAAGTCTCCACCCAAAAGAATAAACAAATTAGGATACTTAGATTTAAAATATTCTAAATGAATTTCTATTGAATTAAATAACCTGAGGTTATTTTTTGTGGCATTAAATCCATAAATGTTACCCAGGAAAAAAAAAGATCATTTAAAGTAACCAATAAAAAAAGAAAATGGCCTTCAGGATCAGATATTGTCTCTATTATCTTACCCCTAAACTTGTGCTTCAAAGTTAAAAATTAGAACCACATGAAGAAAATAACTCATCACCCCATTGTGATTTCCAAAACTTAAAATCACTAGAATTTGCATGTGACTCTTGTATAAAACAAAAATCAGTATTAAGTGATTTGGCATATAAGAAGATAGCTTTGTGTTTAACATCACTACACAACCCTCTTACATTAACTGAGCAAATAGAAAAATTTGGAAACACTGGACAATGTGACACCAAAACTGTAACAACAAGTGAGTCAGACCATGAGATCCTTAAAGATTAAAAGATAGGGGTCTTTTCAAGAAGAAAAAAAAAGTAAAAACTAATTACTAATTATTATTATTAACAATAATAATATTAATAATACGAAGAAGATAATGATAACAAATAACATGTAAGCGTTGTGCAAGTGTACATAAGACTGTAAATGTAAATTAAATTTGCATGCACAAGAGAAGCTTTGTAAAGGTGTAAATCGCATTTCTAGCGTAAGAAAAAAGGATTTGTATCATTTTACTGTTACTCGTAAGTGTAATTCATGAATTGTGAAACTGCAGTTTCATGCTTTCGCAAAATAAATACGATCTGTATTCTTCTGACTTCCGTTTCTCCACGCTTACACTTTTGGCACGATTCTTTCACTCACTGAGTTTTGCAAGGATGATAAAAAAAAAGATCAAAAAACGTGGCATTTATATTATGCCTATATTTTCGCGCTGTCATTATTTTGCTACTTATGTTGTAATTGTAACTACATTGCTAGGCAGCGCCTTTTGCTCACTGAATTAGCAGTTGAGATTCATAAATAAAGTCAAAATTAGTAACAGAAGGTGATTTATAGATGCTGAAGAGGTTAGAAGCACTAAATGCCATTAGTCTGAGTCAACATCTGACGCCTCATCTGACTGTGATCTCATGTTTACATGTTTTAGTCTAACATTACTCATATTTTTCAAACTTTAGATTATTTCATTTTTGATTTGCCATTTCTATTGTTTATTGTTCGCTACTGTGTTGCCATTTAGTCTGCCATTTCCTGAAAAAATAAATAAATAAAAATAAACAAAACTCTGATCTATGGTTTAATGAATAAAACATTTTTTTTTAATTTTATTTTTTTATTTTTATTTGATGTTGTTTTCTTATTTAAATAATAAATTATATACAGTTCAATGAATAACTAATTAGGTGAAGCACTGCTTGAATTTATCATCGCATCATGCAGTGTGTTGAATCATTATCACACATTATTGTCTATAGGCTGTTTTAGTTATTTAAATAACATAAGTTATCTTATTATATTGATTAATGACATTGAATTATAATATTACATCACCCAAATATGTAGTTACTTCCTTTTAATTGTCTTTGTCAGTGCAGGCTTGTTTAGCTTATATTGACTGTTATGAAAAGTGACTGTAACCTGCATAAACAGACTTGAACATAAAACAACAGGACAAAAATATAGTTGATGACTGTACATCATTTTTTATGACTCTAGACACTTCTTTATGAAAACAGTGGCATAATACAGTGAAATAAAATGTTCTTTAGGTGAATCAAAACAGTAGTCATGTGCTTGGGTAAAATTTATCCGCTGGTGGTTTTAGGTATACAGCGACCCCTGGCGGTTCTAGTATTAAAGATGGCCTAGTATCCACTAGCAGCATAATTTATAATAATTTATAATAACATGCATACTTTCACCTGTCTGCTCATCAGGGATGACTCTTTTTTTTTTTTTTTTTTTTTTTTTAAACCAAACCAAACTAAAATTTGATTTAATGTAGTGATATATATATATATATATAGTAATATGTATTTTTTTTCACTTTAACATGTTGTAATTTAAGGGTATTTTACAAAATATTTTCAAAAATCTTTAAAAATGTCAAAGTATACAATTGAGTGTTAAATACAATAAACAGAGACATGGTCTGGAAAATTGTCAAATTCAGATTTATGTAGCTTTATTGTTATATTATAAAAAGGTTTTATAAAAAGTATAGCACTCTGATATTATAGTGTTGAGCATTGTCACATATCATTTTAACTGTAATGTTTAACATCAGCTATACATTAGGCTATATTATATGATATATGCATTTCAATGTAAAGCCAAACCAATCCAATAATGTTAACACCAGCTAGCAATTCAGGATGAACACATGAGAGTCTAGCCTAATGGTACACAACTTATAATGTATCATGTTTTAATAAAGTTATTTATTTATTTATTTTAATGTATGTGTACATTAAAAGTATCATTCCACCGGCAGCGAGAACTAAATGAAGATAAATGTTTTGTTGTGTGATGTGTTTATTGAACCAATCAGATAAGAGTAAATGGAGTCCGAGAGAGTCTCATTTGATTGGCTACAAAAAGGTGGTGGACCCACCCTCCCCCTCACGCCTGCAAAATAGTGATGGGACGGATCATTTTACTGACTCGGACCTTTGAGTCTTGTTCAGCAAAATGAACTAATCTTTTGAGTCATTTCGTTCATTTTAGCAAAATATAATAAAAATGTTACATGTTATCTCCCTAACACATCTACTGCTTACACAAACGTTGATCACACTACAAACAAGACAAAACTATAATGCTATAAGAAACAGAAAAGAGTAATTCATTGTTTACCTGGGTCTTTAGTCTATGATTAGCTCACCTCACCTCTTGTCTGACAAGTTTTCGGGTTTGAGTTACTCGTTCATCATGTGACAGCCCTATAAGCTTAACCTATGCAGTCTGAGCTGGAAAGAGAATTGATTAGTTCAACCTGAAGACTCGAACAGATGAACTAATTCCAGTACAGAATCTAATAGGATGTTGCGCATGCGCGACTGAACAAATCACTCCCCGAGACGACTCATTCATCCCGAGTCACATTAAAGAGTCGTTCAAAATGAATGAAACGTTCAAGAACGACCCATCACTATTGCAAAACTCAGTGAGTGAGAGAATCGTGCCAAAAGTGTAAGTGCAGATAAAAGAAAGACGGAGCTGTGCATATCAGATTATTTTGGGAACTTTGTGCCCTACATACACAACAAGTCATTCAGACATTTGTAACAGTTTGTTTTTTACACATACAGATTGGTTCTACGCAGTCAATCCGTTTTGCAGTTCTTTAAACTGTTGTTTTCGTGTGCAAATCACTGTTCACAGGCTTGCAGTGCTTGTGACCGCATTTTTGTGAAAACAACGTGCCGAAAGTGTAAGCGCGGAGAAATGGAGGTCAGATGAATGCAGATCATATTTATTTTGCGAAAGCATGAAGCTGCAGTTTCACAACACATGAATTACACTTACGAGTAACAGTAAAATGCTGCAAACCATTTTTTCTTACACTTGAAATATGATTTACACTTTTACAAAGCTTCTCTTGCGTATGCATATTTCATTTACGCTTACGGTCTTATGTACACTTGCGTAAGTGTACATAAGACCTTCCTTTATGGCATTATATTATCTCCATAGGATGTTACGTTTAACACAGAAGCTCCGAAGCTTGTATCAAAAAAGGACACATTTCACATTGAAGCACTGCATCGGAGCTTGATTCGTCCGAAGCTTCAATAATTTGAAAACCACGTGACTGCTTCAGTATCTGGTTCAAACTAATGTGAACCTCAGTGCCGTTTCCTTCACATTGTATTACACTTTAATGTATCAACATTGTTTATTTGTTTATTTTTTAATAGTAATTTATATATTGAGCTCAAAAATGAACTTTGCCCATGAAGTAACAGTCTAATGAAGTCTGAGGCAGAGTTAAAATAAACAGATCATAGATTTAATTGATGAATTTGTTTTATTTATTTTGCTTATTTTAGTGCTAGTACACCGACACAAATGAATGACTTTGACAATGATCATTATTTATATACAATAAAATAAAACAAAAAATCATTTGTAGATCCAGATGTGAAACCAGCAGCCGAGTTTACGTGAACTTAAATATTCATCTGTACCTCACATTAAACTATGAAACGGCTTCAGAACACTTGAAATATAGTGCACAAAAACTTTATTGAGCTTCGTAATGTTTTTGTGGCTTTCGTGAGGCTTAACAGTAACACAATAGTATATACAGAATATCAGATTTGGATGGGTCTCGTCTGACCAAATACCTCGATCCAGAAGAAAATGACAGTTTTGGAGTGATACCGATACTGAATATCGGATCGGCGCACCCCTAGTAAGGACTCATTTTGGCATCAAGTGAGGACTCCAGTTGGGCATCAATTGTAATCCGACTCACTTGTAACCTTTATTAACAAGTGTTTGTGCTGCACAAGTTGATCTTTGCTTGACCAATCAGTGGAAAGGTGTGTTTCATGTCCACCTACATGTGGAGATCAAATATTATCCATTTTCTATCAAGCCAAATTCAGAGTTTTTTTTTTTTTTTTTACAAAAATGAAAAAAGGTGCCGCTTTCTCATATTTCTGCTTTGAGTATTAAATCAGGAAAACAAATTATTGCAGGCTGAATACAAATGAAATGACAAAATCCTCTTCAATAGTCAAGGTTGAAAATTTTATAGTAATATTTATAGTAATAAAATATTTATTTATAGTAATAAAATAAAATAGTAGTTTTGGGAATATTTATAGGAATATTTGGGTCCTATTTGTTGAGTCAAATCTGAAGTCTTTTCAGTTTGAGTCTGAAGTCTATTAAAATGGGTCTCGACTCTGAGTCACTCTCTGTGCCTGGTTTAATAATTGATATCTATGACATGTATTACATCTGGTTTTCAGCAATTACAATGGACACATGAGTCAAGCACTAATAACTCATCTTTAATTTTCTATATATTCTCTGCAGTGTTTCTGGCTGTGGTATTACACAGAAAGGCTGTGCTGCTCTGATTTCAGCTCTGAGATCAAACCCTTCACACCTGAGAGAACTGGATCTGAGCCTTAATTTACCAGGTGACTCAGGAGTGAAGCTGCTCTCTACTCTACTGGAGGATCCACACTGTAAACTGGAGAAACTACAGTGAGTCTCATCACATCTCAGTAACTATAAGGTTTCAAGTAAAAAGCAAAATTACTTAGATATGTTTTCTATAGCAGTGGTTTTGATTGTTGTTCTCTCACACTCAGTCCAAACCTTTTTTTTTTTTTAATAAATGTAAATTAATTAATTAATTAATTAATTAATTGTGATCTTAATTAAGATTAATTAATCAATTAATTATGATATTTTTATGGAGCCTTTTTTCAAAACCAACCTTTTTTTTTTTTTTTTTTTTTTTTTTTTTTTTAATAGCTACAGTGACTGCTAGAATCTAGAAATGCTTCTGTCATTACTGCACACCAGTATTAGAGTACAATCAGGCTAAATACATGATTTGCATCCGAGTTTTCAAGCAAATGAATATTGAATGCAACTTCCAAAGGGAAAATATAGAAATATTTGAGGTGGCAACAATGGCCTCACCAGTATGGGGCAAAATGTCCACTAATATGTTTTGCATAATATCTAAGTTAATTCTAAAAAAAAAAAAAAAAAACCTTCAGCAATGCTTGTACCATATAATACCAAAATAATTTATGTATGTTTTGATTCTGATCATTTACTTTTATTAACTGAGTGAGTACATTGCAAAATGGATTTATTTAATTAAAAATACAGGTATGTTTTATTATAAAGAAAAAGATTGTGAAGGATTCTTACACTGCTTGAAGATCCCATAATAACGTAATATGACTTTACAGTATTTCAATTAAAAGATTGTTTATATCTTGTGAGTGGTATCATATTTTTAATATATATTTTTTAAATAAAATAATTATGGTGATTATCTCTTTTTTTACCCCAAATACCACTTTTTTTATATTCTTCAGTTATTGAAAATCTGTTGATTTAATTACATTGAATAAAAATATTAACAAGACTTTTGTTTCAAAACCGAAGCCTGTAATTTTAATGATTCTCATTTGCTACATAAGTCTGTAATAATTTCAAATGTGCCTTTTACATAGGTCCATCTTTAGCCCCATTGTAAACTACCACACACAAGTCACGAAATATAAATGATCAAATTGACAAATATTTCTCCAATTAATAAGTAACAGATTTACAAGTACTCAGTGGCACCAAGACTTGAATATTTTAATCTGTTTGAAGAGTATTTATATAAGAGGGGACAGCATTCATAAATGCTATTTTACCTAATTCTGTGTGAGAAAAGAAAAAAAAAAAGATTGATGTATATTTTACAAATTTCCCTGCCCTCTCAACCAACCCACAATCTTAAAAAAACACGAGAGTAATGTGTTACTCTTAATATGTGATGTGATCTGGGAAAATCAGTTGGATGTTGCACTGGGACATTTTCAGGAAATACAAAAAATAGATCAATGTCCTTTTTTATGTTGTTGTTGTCAAAAATTAGGATTTCATTACATTATTATTCTATAACATCTTGTCTATCATCTTTGAAAATATCTTGGCAAAATTCACTTAATTAGAGCAGAAAAATAGTGATTTGTTGCAGCAAGCAGAAATGACTGTCTTTCTCTTATGTTAAGAACGAGCTGCGGAGGTGCTTTCTTTTAACACCACAAAAACAGTTAACCTATCAAAATAAACCACGTAACATATTAAAGGTGTATCAATGCACATTCTGCACCAGTCCTGTGTAAACTACCGCATGCAAAGTTTTATTTATTTTTTAATATTGTGAGATGGCGGAGCGTAAGAGTACAACACAGTCTGAAGGAGCTGCTCACTTAACGATTAAACGCTGGTGATGCAGTATAGCGCTGCTGACAGACAGCTCTTGTTAAACCCGTGAAGTGAAAGTGAAAATCGTCTCACTTTAAACTCATTTTTCTCAAAATTACATTCCTGAAAATCATAACTATCAGCCAACTTAAGATAGTCATAAATTTTGTTACATTCAAGCTATGGACAAAATAAAAAAGGGCTTGAACCCAGCTTTCATATGGGATCAAAACCTAAACCTAAACTTTCCCCTAGATTATATCACATTATTGTCTATATAGCACTACAGAAGGTTTGAAGAATGAGAATGATAAACTAGTTCAGTATCGGGAATCATGTGGGTAGAGCATTTAAATCAGTTTCTTAGTTTGTGCTTGTGTTGGCAAGTTGAAATGTCTGTACCACTGATCCTGGTGTATAGAAAACATTTTGTTCATATAAACAAACACACAAACACACTCTCACCCTAAAATTCAATGAAAACAATGGTATCAAAACTTTGGTTCCCAACAGTATTCAAATATCATCTTTTGTGTTTCACAGATGAAAGAAGGTCATACAGGTTAGGAACGACAGAGAAGTAAATTATGACAGTTATTATTTTTGGATGAATGATTCCTTTAAGAATCAAACTGTAAATGATCAAATACAATGATTTTTACTGAATGTGCCACGCTGCAAAATGTTTTGCGAGAATTGTCACGTTCTCACATCGGACACATCAGATCACGTCACATCCCTATATATACTGTATATATAATTTTATATACAGCAAAAAACTATAATATACACTAATTTATAGGTAAAGCTGCTGCCAATTAATCACTGCAAACTGAATTAATTTTGGCTTACACTTGGCTTTACACTTGTATTTTGTTGTTCAATGGTCTATAAGTTTATATACAAATATACAATTGTTTTGGGCACATTCATTGTATTTGATCATTTACATTTGTATTCTTAAAGGAATCTTTCACCCAAAAATAATAATGGTCATAATTTACTTCTCTTTCATTCTTAACCTGTTTGACCTTCTTTATTCTGTGAAAAACAAAAGATGATATTTTGAATATTGTTGGCAGCCAAAGTTTTGGTACCATTGCTTTCCATTGTGTGGACAAAAGACATTTTTCAAAATATCTTCTTTTATTTTCCACAGAAGAAAGTCATACTGTTTTGAAATGAGTTGAAGTGATGACAGAATTTTCATTTTTGGATGGACTATCCCTTTAAAACTTGTTTTAATCCCTTTAAAACTTTATTTGCCAAAATTTTCACAATTTTCAAAATTTTTGTTCAATAATATAATAACACTCACCATAGTTTCTCTAGTTTACAGTGTGGATCTTCTAGTAAAGCAGAGAGCAGCTTCACTCCCAAGTCTCCTGGTTTATTACCGCTCAGATTCAGTTTTCTCAGTTGTGAGGGGTTTGATCTCAGAGCTGAAATCAGAGCAGCACAGTCTTCCTCTCCAATACTGCAGTTAAACAGCCTGCAGAGAGTGAACAACATGAATGATCTCTGTTTAAATTTTAGGGTAAGAGTGTGTTTGTGTGTTTGTTTATATGAGCAAATTTATTTTCTATACACCAGGATCAGTGGTACAGACATTTCAACTTGCCAACACAAGCTAAGAAACTAATTTAAATGTACTCTACCCACATGATTCCCGATACTGAACTAGTTTATCATTTTTATTCTTTAAACCTCTTGTAGTGCTATATAGGCAAAAATATGATGAAATCTAGGAAAAGCCAACACATGGTGAAATTTTCCCTTTTTTTAGGTTTTGATACCATATGAAAGCTGGGTTCAAGCCCTTTTTTATTTTGTCCATATCTTGAATGTAACAAAAGTTATGACTATCTTAAGTCGGCTGATAGCTATGATGTTCAGTAACGGAAATTTGAGAAAAACGAGTTTAAAGTGAGACGACTTTCACTTTCACTTCACGGGTTTAACGAGAGCTGTCTGTCAGCAGTGCTATACTGCATCATTACACAAACAGACCAACATTACCCTGAAGAGGACAGTTTTCTGTTGTTTATCATGGGCATAGTCTCTGAACTCTCACATAGTCTCTTACAATATTAAATAAATAAATAAAACTTTGCATGCCATAGTTTACACAGGACTGGCAGAGAATATGCATTAGTACACCTTTATTGAATATGTTACGTGGTTTATTTTGATAGGTTAACTGTTTTTGTGGTGTTAAAAGAAAGCACCTCTGCAGCACATTCTTAACATAAGAGAAAGACAGTCATTTTTGCTTGCTGCAATAAATCGATATATTTCTGCTCTAAACAAGTGAAGATGCTATTGAATAATAATGTAATGAAATCCTAATTTTGACAACAGCAACAACAAAAAAGACGTTGACCTATTTTTTGTTTTTCTTGAAAATGTCCCAGTGCAACATCCAACTGGTTTTCCCAGATCACATCACATTTGTAAAATAATAAATTTTGGAAACAGAAATTTGTAAAATATACATCAATCTTTTTTTTTCTTTTTTTTTCCCTCACACAGAGTTAGGTAAAATAGCATTTATGAATGCTGTCCCCTCTTATATAAATACTCTTCAAACAGATTAAAATATTCAAGACTTGGTGCCACTGAGTACTTGTAAATCTGTTACTCATTAATTGGAGAAAGATCTGTCAATTTGATCATTTATATTTTGTGACTTGTGTGTGGTAGTTTACAATGGGGCTAAAGATGGACCTATGTAAAAGGCACATTTGAAATTATTACAGACTTATGTAGCAAATGAGAATCGTTAAAATTACAGGCTTCTGTTTTGAAACAAATGTCTTGTTAATATTTTTAATTTTTATTCAGTGTAATTAAATCAACAGATTTTCAGTAACTGAAGAATATAAAAAGGTGGTATTTGGGATTAAAAAAGAGATAATCACCATAATTATTTCAATTAAAAAATATATTTAAAAATATGATACAACTCACAAGATATAAACAATCTTTTAATAAAGATACTGTAAAGCCATATTAAGATATTATGGGATCTTCAAGCAGTGTAAGAATCCTTCGCAATCTTTTTCTTTATAATAAAACATACCTGTATTTTTATTAAAATAAATCAATTTTGCAATGTACTCAGTTAATAAAAGTAAATGATCAGACATAAAAAAAAAACATAAATAAATTATTTTGGTATTATATGGTACAAGCATTGCTGAAGGTTTTTTTTTTTTTTTTTTTTTTTTTTTTTTAGAATTACTTCAGATATTATGCAAAACATATTACTTTAGTTGAAATATCTGTACCAGTATTGAGGACATTTTGCCCCATACTGATGAGGCCATCGGTGCTACCTTATATATTTCTATATTTTCCCTTTGGAAGTTGCATTAAATATTCATTAGCCTGAAAACACAGAGGCGACTTGCGTCTTTAGCCCGATTGTACTCTAATGCTGGTGTGCTGTAATGACAGAAGCATTTCCAGATTCTAGCAGTCAATGTAGCTGTTATATATATTATTAAAAAATAAATAAATAAATAAAAAACACTACAGTACTGGTTTTGAAAAAAAGGCTCCATCAAAATATCACAGTTTAACATTTATTTTTAAAAAAAGGTTTGGACTGAGGGTAAGAGGACAATAAACAAAACCACTGCCATAGAAAACAAATTTTGCTTTTTACTCAAAACTTTATAGTTACTGAGATGTAATGAGACTCACTGTAGTTTCTCCAGTTTACAGTGTGGATCCTCCAGTAGAGCCGAGAGCAGCTTCACTCCTGAGTCTCCTGGTGTACTCCAGCTCAGATTCAGTTCTCTCAGGTGTGAGGGGTTTGATCTCAGAGCTGAAATCAGAGCAGCACAGCCTTTCTCTGTAATGTCACAGTCGGAAAGACTGTAGAGAATATGTAGAAAATTTAAGCTGAGTTAGTGCTTGAATTAAAGCTATTAGTGCTTGAATTATGTGTCCAATTTAATTGCCGAAAAACAGATCTAATACATATCATAGATATCAATTATTAAACCAGGCACAGAGAGTGAGTCATTTTAATAGAGTTCAGACTCAAAGTGAAATGACTTTAGATTTGATTCAACAAATAGGACCCAAATATTCCCAAATCTACTACTACTACTATTTTATTATTATAAATATTACAATACAATTTTCAACCTCGACTATTGAAGAGGATTTTGTATTTTCATTTGTATTCAGCCTGCGATAATTTGTTTTCCTGATTTAATACTCAAAGCAAAAATATGAGAAAGCAGCAAAAATAAAATAAAATAAATAAATAAAAAATGTAAAAAAAATCTGAATTTGGCTTGATAGAAAATGGATAATATTTGATCTCCACATGTAGGTGGACATGAAGCACACCTTTCCACTGATTGGTCAAGCCAAGATCAACTTGTGCTGTACAAACAATATTAATTCTTGTTAATAAAGCTTACAAGTGAGTCAGATTGCAATTGATGCCCAACTGGAGTCCTCACTTGATGCCAAAATGAGTCTTTACTAGGGGTGCGCCGATCCGACGTTCAGTGTCAGTATGACTCCAAAACTGTCATTTTCTTCCAGATCGGGTTATCGGACAGACAAGACCAATCTAAATCTGATATTCCGCGTATACTATTGTGTTATTGTTAAGCCTCACGAAAGCCACAAAAACATTATGAAACTCAATAAAGTTTTTGTGCACTATATTTCAAGTGTTCTGAAGCCGTTCCATAGTTTAATGTGAGGTACAGATGAATATTTAAGTTCACGTAAACTCTACTCTCCACTGTGGCTGTCTGTCATCCTCCATTCAGTATTCAAACTGTGTGTCACATTCAGTTACAACAGTCAAGACGATAAAATCCAAGATGATTAGATGTTCCTAATAATATTATACTTGATCTGTAAATAAAGATAAATGGTTTTGCATAAAATGACTTTATCTTGCTGGAGTTTTGTGCTGTTTCTAAATTGTGTTAATTTCTACTGGGTACCTTTTAGATCACTGGAGTAGAGAGCACTATGAATTGTTCTTCACGAGCACAGTAACTGAAATTTAAAACTGTTAAAATAAAAGGCGCTGTAAACTTACACACAGATTTAATGCACTACACATCAATATCTCTTCCCTTTGTGCTTTGAACTTCTCTAAATGGAGTGCTGTGTCTGCATGCTGTGACTCTGTGTTGCTTCAAGCACAACATTCTGACCACAAGTGTTTTGTTCTGAAAAAGTAGCATCGGGCCAGCCATAGTCCTTACTCCTGGAAAGTTGTGTAAAGTGTTAGTGCTGTGTAGTTTTTTTTTTTTTTGTATCATTCATCAGATGGTTTGTGTGCCATTTGAGGCTGAGACTAATTAAGAAACTGCTGAATGCTGTCAATTTAAACATGGTTAATGTCATTGACGATTTCTGCACATGTATATCTGGGCCCGTATTCACAAAACATCTTAAGGCTAAAAGTAGCTCATAACTTGCAGATTTAGGAGAAAATCTTAAAAATAATGGGCGTGCCAGTCCTAAATTTAGGACTCCTAAGTTTTTGCTCTAGTGTTTCACAAAGCGTTTTAGCGCTAAAACTAGCTCCTAAATCTGTGCAATGTAAAGGCTGATTTATACTCGACGCGTCCGCAAGTTCACTTGGGTTTGTGAAATCAACCATTTCGCATGGCAGTGTGCATGGCATCTGAACTGTTTGCGTGTCACCGCATTGATCACCAACAATTTTAAAGCTGTTTTGGCTGAACAGGTACGCCTGTAATCCATCAATGCGTGATCATAGAAATAGTCAGATGGCAAATAACTCTTGGAGAGAAATCGTGACCAGCGTTGGAAAGGATGAAAACTTTTCCAAGAAAGAAACTGTACATTTTAACACTGTTGTGTTGGTTTTACTATTGAGGACTGCTGTAATAAAAATATTTATCATTTTTTTCTCATTATTATTAATGTTTCACATTACTTATTTTCATAGGCGTAATTTACGGGTGGGATGGGACACTTTTTGCAAGACTCGATTGTCCCACCACTTTTTTGAACATCTCGTACTGCAGTAAAGATAGTTTGCGGTTTGATATTCGGATTTCTTTTGGCTATAAATACACAACGCGCTGTCATAAACGTGCAAATAATCCCGAATGTGGTTCTCCATGATTTGTGAATTCTGGTGATGATGTGCCGTTTGGCCGAAATTTTATTTTATTTTTTCGACTCTTAATTTTATAATGCTTATAGCTCCGAAAGTTGGAAACTTAGCAGACTGAAACCAGTGTCATGTGAACCAGCTTGATCTGTGAATTTTTTCACAGCAAAGCTCTTGTCCGTAACGCCCTTGGTAAGTCCGCTATAGTAAGGAATGTGAAAAATATGCACTCTTCATGTTTAACATATTTTGCCATTAAACACGCAGACTGCTCAAATACAAAAACATTGTTTTTAAGTCAAACTCAATTTGTGAAAACTTTCACAATCGCTATTTATTGCGTAACAGTGTTTCTTTATGCTCTGCTCTCTTTTTCTTCTATCAGTACTGGTCAGCTGACCCTTCCCTGAGTCACTAACATCACTATTCTGATCTGTGAAAACTTTCACAGTTCAGTACTGGTCAGCTGACCCTTCCTTGAGTCATGTAAATCACTATTCTGATCTGTGAAAACTTTCACAATTCAGTACTGGTTAGCTGACCCTTCTCTGAGTCATATTAATCACTATTCTGATCTGTGAAAACTTTCACAATTCAGTACTGGTTAGCTGACCCTTCTCTGAGTCATATTAATCACTATTCTGATCTGTGAAAACTTTCACAGTTCAGTACTGGTCAGCTGATCCTTCCTTGAGTCATGTAAATCACTATTCTGATCTGTGAAAACTTTCACAATTCAGTACTGGTCAGCTGGCCCTTCTCTGAGTCATATTAATCACTATTCTGATCTGTGAAAACGTTCACAGGTCAGTACTGGTCAGCTGACCCTTTCCTGGGTCACTAACATCACTATTCTGATCTGTGAAAATGTTCACAGTTCAGTATTGGTCAGCTGACCCTTCCCTGAGTCAGTAACATCACTATTCTGATTTGTGAAAACTTTCACAGTTCAGTACTGGTCAGCTGACCCTTCCTTGAGTCATGTAAATCACTATTCTGATCTGTGAAAACTTTCACAATTCAGTACTGGTCAGCTGACTCTTCCTTGAGACATGTAAATCACTATTCTGATCTGTGAAAATGTTCACAATTCAGTATTGGTCAGCTGACCCTTCTCTGAGTCAGTAACATCACTATTCTGATTTGTGAAAACTTTCACAGGTCAGTATTGGTGTCAGTACTGGTCAGCTGACCCTTTCCTGGGTCACTAACATCACTATTCTGATCTGTGAAAACTTTCACAGGTCAGTACTGGTCAGCTGACCCTTCCCTGAGTCAGTAACATCACTATTCTGATTTGTGAAAACTTTCACAGGTCAGTATTGGTGTCAGTACTGGTCAGCTGACCCTTTCCTGGGTCACTAACATCACTATTCTGATCTGTGAAAACTTTCACAGTTCAGTACTGGTCTGTGAAAATTTTCACAGTTCAGTATTGGTCAGCTGACCCTTCCTTGAGTCATATTAATCTCAACTCTGATCTGTGAAAACTTTCACAGTTCAGTACTGGTCTGTGAAAATTTTCACAGTTCAGTATTGGTCAGCTGACCCTTCCCTGAGTCATATTAATCTCAACTCTGATCTGTGAAAGCTTTCATGTACATCACTATTCTGACCCAAATTGAACTATGAATTTTTTCACAGATTAAAATAGTGACGTTACTGACTCAGGGAATGTTCAGCTGACCAGTACTGACATGTGAAAATGATCACAGATCAGAATAGTGATGTTACTGACTCAGGGAAGGGTCAGCTGACCAGTACTGACCTGTGAAAGTTTTCACAGATCAGAATAGTGATGTTAGTGCCTTGGGAAGCATCAGCTGACCAGTACTGAACTGTGAAAGTTTTCACAGATCAGAATAGTGATTAATATGACTCAGGGAAGGGTCAGCTGACCAGTACTAACCTGTGAAAGTTTTCACAGATCAAAATAGTGATGTTAGTGACCCAGGGAAGGGTCAGCTGACCAGTACTGACCTGTGAAAGTTTTCACAGATCAGAATAGTGATGTTAGTGCCTTGGGAAGGGTCAGCTGACCAGTACTGACCTGTGAAAGTTTTCACAGATCAGAATAGTGATGTTAGTGACTCAGGAAAGGGCCAGCTGACCAGTACTGAACTGTGAAAGTTTTCACAGATCAGAATAGTGATTAATATGACTCAGGGAAGGGTCAGCTGACCAGTACTAACCTGTGAAAGTTTTCACAGATCAAAATAGTGATGTTAGTGACCCAGGGAAGGGTCAGCTGACCAGTACTGAACTGTGAAAGTTTTCACAGATCAGAATAGTGATGTTAGTGACCCAGGGAAGGGTCAGCTGACCAGTACTGAACTGTGAAAGTTTTCACAGATCAGAATAGTGATTAATATGACCCAGGGAAGGGTCAGCTGACCAGTACTGAATTGTGAAAGTTTTCACAGATCAAAATAGTGATGTTAGTGACCCAGGGAAGGGTCAGCTGACCAGTACTGAACTGTGAAAGTTTTCACAAATCAGAATAGTGATTAATATGACTCAGGAAAGGGCCAGCTGACCAGTACTGAACTGTGAAAGTTTTCACAGATCAAAATAGTGATGTTAGTGACCCAGGGAAGGGTCAGCTGACCAGTACTGAACTGTGAAAGTTTTCACAGATCAGAATAGTGATTAATATGACTCAGGGAAGGGTCAGCTGACCAGTACTAACCTGTGAAAGTTTTCACAGATCAAAATAGTGATGTTAGTGACCCAGGGAAGGGTCAGCTGACCAGTACTGAACTGTGAAAGTTTTCACAGATCAGAATAGTGATGTTAGTGACCCAGGGAAGGGTCAGCTGACCAGTACTGAACTGTGAAAGTTTTCACAGATCAGAATAGTGATTAATATGACCCAGGGAAGGGTCAGCTGACCAGTACTGAATTGTGAAAGTTTTCACAGATCAAAATAGTGATGTTAGTGACCCAGGGAAGGGTCAGCTGACCAGTACTGAACTGTGAAAGTTTTCACAAATCAGAATAGTGATTAATATGACTCAGGAAAGGGCCAGCTGACCAGTACTGAACTGTGAAAGTTTTCACAGATCAG
This sequence comes from Labeo rohita, assembly GCF_022985175.1. NCBI lineage: Eukaryota > Metazoa > Chordata > Actinopteri > Cypriniformes > Cyprinidae > Labeo > Labeo rohita. The sequence continues at coordinate 29,963 of NW_026129340.1, read as the reverse complement.
AATAGTGATGTTAGTGACTCAGGGAAGGGTCAGCTGACCAGTACTGACCTGTGAAAGTTTTCACAAATCAGAATAGTGATGTTAGTGATTTAGGGAAGGGCCAGCTGACCAGTACTGACATTTGACCAGTACTGAAATGTGAGCAGTCTGCGTGTTTAATGGCAAAATATGTTAAACATGAAGAGCGCATATTTTTCACATTCCTTACTATAGCGGACTTACCAAGGGCGTTACGGACAAGAGCTTTGCTGTGAAAAAATTCACAGATCAAGCTGGTTCACATGACACTAGTTTCAGTCTGCTAAGTTTCCAACTTTCGGAGCTATAAGCATTATAAAATTAAGAGTCGAAAAAATAAAATAAAATTTTGGCCAAAAGGCACATCATTACCAGAATTCACAAATCATGGAGAACCACATTCGGGATTATTTGCATGTTTATGACAGCGCGTTGTGTATTTATAGCCAAAAGAAATCCGAATATCAAACCGCAAACTATCTTTACTGCGGTACATCTCGTGGCACTGACGTAGCTAATGCTGATGAAACATTACTTTCTGTTAAATAAGGTGCTGACGCTGTAATCTGTATTTTTTTCTGAAATCAAGCTTAATGTTCGTTGCGATGTTAATTAGTGACGGAACTTTCTCAATGCGGCTCGTGCTCAGTGTTCACACGCGAGCGCTTCAATCCATCCCTTATGACTCATTCCGGTTAAAAAACAAAACAAAATACACACAAATGTGTCTCTGATATAGGATCACTGATGAACACATTTGATTTAAAAAAAAAAAAGAAAGGGGAGGGGGGGATTCATGCGATGGCAGGTTAGAACCCAAAACCTCCAACTCACTAAACTATTTGCAATTAGAAATAAGTGATGCATATCTATGTATTTATTCACTGACATGATTTATATTGGGGCTAATAACATATTATTACATATAAGAATAAAACTATCATGTTAAAAATGAGTTTAATGTCAATACATTATGTACACATGATCAGAGCCTGTAACCACAAAACATTTTATCTTACCACTAAAAGTTCTCCTAAATAGCAGTAAAAGTTTTTAGCTAAGAGTTTTCTCTTAAAACCTATTCACAAAGCTGCTGAGACAAACTTTTACTAAGGAATAGAGAGAAGTCTTATGCTAAGAGTAACGGCGGGTTTGACCTCGTTGCTATGAATGATATCGACATGGTTACTATGCACACAATGATTGGCTGATAGGGGAGGGGTCTCTGTCAGATATTTATTCATAGAAATATTGTAATGTGCAATATTATTTTACCATATTCAAATAAAGATTTATAAAATGCAGGCTAATTAAACATGTATATCTTCAGCCTCTTACATGTGCGCTCCTCGTATACAGTTATCGGATATGCATATAAACAGCCTTTTAATTTACAGAGTATAATAATCATGGCTGCTAGTAAGGCATGTAAACGTAAAAGAAAACCAAACTGGACGCAAGAACAACTCTTACTTCTTGCCCAACTTGTTCATGAAAATTAAGATATAATCAAGGGAAAAATTGGAGTTGGGATAACCTCATATACTGGTTTAATAAGTGACACTTAGCCTGCATTTTAAATTCTTTATTTGAATGTGGCAACATTTACAACAATATTTCTATGAACAAATATCTGACAGAGATCCCTCCCATATCAGCCAATCACTGTGTGCATGGTTAGTGAGTATGCTGACATCATCCATAGTAACAAGATCAACCCCGCCCTTATTTTTAACTTAAGACTTCTTTCTACTCCTTAGTAAAGTTTGTCTTAGCTCTTAAAAAAGACAAAAGTTTGTCTTAAAACTCTTAAAACTCTTAGCTAAAAACTTTACTGCTATTTAGGAGAACTCTTAGTGGTAAGATGAAAAGTTTTGTGAATACGGGCCCTGATGTACAAAGTGTCATGAAATTATGGCTGTCACATGATTACTAGTGATGGCGAAGTGAAGTGTTCTGTACCAGTTTCAAGCTTTCAACACAGTTGTATCCGAAAAAGATTCATTACTCTAAACTTTTCAAAATGGTTCATGTCGTGGCCATCTAGTGGTCATAAAAATGAATAACACCTTCCAAAATGTGGTGTTACCATTACAGCAGCTGGTTTCACATCTGGTTCTACAAATGATCCTTTGTTTTATTTTATTGTATATAATTAATGGTCATTGTCAAAGTCATTCATCTGTGTTGGTGTACTAGCACTAAATAAAGTAAAATAAATGAAACAAATTCATAAATTAAATATATGATCTGTTTATTTTAACTCTGCCTCAGACTTCTTTAGACTGTTAGTTCATGGGCAAAGTTAATTTTTGAGCTCAATATATAACTTACTATAAATAAAAATTTGATAAATAAATGCTAACACATTAAAATGTAATACAATGTTAAGGAAGTGGCACTGAGTTCGCTTTAGTTTGAACCTTCAGATACTGAAGCAGTCACGTGGTTTTCAAATTACTGAAGCTTCGGACGTCATAGATAACATGCTTTTCTCAAAACAAATTAAGCTACAAAGCACTGCTTCAATGTGAAATGTGTCCTTTTTTGATACAAGCTTCAGAGTTTCCGTGTTAAACATAACATCACTAATGATTACATATGTGACAAAGCACCTGTTTGTCACCGCTGAGGGAGTGGCAACAAAATCTATATTAAAGTCAATAAAACAAAGACACTGTAAAATACTCACTCAGCCTTTCTAGATGCTTTGATCACTGGCAGCAGCCTCAGGAGACATTCTTCTGATCGATCATATTTACTCAGTATAAACTCATCCACCAGCTCTTCTTCTGAGTTCAACAGCACAAACACCAGAGCCGACCACTGAGCAGCAGACAGTTTAACTCCAGAGAGACGACGAGTACCTGTTTTGCTCAGGTATGTTTGAACTTCCTGCTCTAGTGAATGATCATTCAGTTCATTCAGACAGTGGAACAGGTTGATGGATTTCTCTGGAGAGTGATTCTCCCTGATCTTCTGTTTAATGTATTCAGCTGTTTCCTGGTTGATATCAGAGCTGCTTACTGTCTTTCTCAGGAGGCCTTGTAAGAGAGTCTGATTAGACTCTAGTGAGAGACCGAGAAGGAACCGGAGGAAAAGATCCCAGTGTCCGTTCTCACTCTGTAAGGCCTTGTTCACTTCTCCCTTCAGTAAACTGGTCATTGGTGATCTGAACACATTCATCAGTCCTGTGTTTTGTTCAGAAAAGGACAGCAGCTTGAATAAAGCAGCAAGAAACTCCTGAATACTCAGATGAACAAAGCTGTACACCTTCCCCAGCTGCAGACCAAACTCCTGTCTGAAGATCTGGGTACAAACTCCTGAGTACACGGACACTTCTCTGACATCAATGCCGCTCTCTTTCAGGTCCTTCTCATAGAAGATCAGGTTCCCTTTTTCCAGCTGTTCAAAAGCCAGTTTTCCTAGAGACAGAATGGTCTTTTTAGCCTGATCAGGATCGATTTCATATTTCCCATCATACTTCTGTGTCTTCAGTTTGGTCTGAAAGATCAGGAAGTGTGTGAACATTTGTGTGAGAGTCTTGGGAATCTCTGCACTCTCTGCTTTACCCATCATCCTCTCTAGAACAGTGGCTGAAATCCAGCAGAAGACTGGTATGTGACACATGATGAACAGACTTCTTGATGATCGGATGTGTGTGACGACTCTATCAGCCAGACTCTGATCGTTTATTCTCTTCCTGAAATATTCATCCTTCTGAGGGTCGTTAAATCCTCGCACCTCTGTGACCTGGTCGACACACTCAGGAGGGATCTGATTGGCTGCTGCTGGTCGAGAGGTGATCCAGAGGAGAGCAGAAGGAAGTAGATTCCCCTTGATGAGGTTGGTCAGCAGCACATCCACTGAGGCTGATTCTGTTACATCAGACAAGCTCCGATTGTTTTGGAAATCTAGACGTAGTCGACACTCATCCAGACCATCAAATATGAACATGACTTTGTAATCATCATAATCTGCTGACTTAAATTCTTTGGTTTCTGTGTGAAGGTGATTTAGAAGATCCGCAAAACTGAGATTTTTCTGTATCAAATTCAGCTCCCTGAAAGGAAGTGGAAATATGAAATGAACATCCTGATTGGCTTTTCCTTCAGTCCAGTCCAGGATGAACTTCTGCACAGAGACTGTTTTTCCAATTCCAGCGACTCCTTTAGTCAGCACAGTCCTGATGGGTTTGTCTTGTCCAGGTGAGGGTTTAAATATGTCATTGCAGTTGATTGGTGTTTCCTGTGTCTCTGGTCTCCTGGACACTGTCTCAATCTGTCTCACCTCGTGTTCATTATTGATCTCTCCACTCCCTCCCTCTGTGATGTAGAGCTCTGTGTAGATCTCATTCAGACGTGTTGAGTCTCCATGATTGGACATTCCTTCACTGATTCTCTGATATTTGTCCTGTAGTCTGGATTTGAGTTTTTGTTGATTCACAGGCATCAGTTCTGAGCAAAGGAAATAATTTTAATAATCAATATTTTAGAAATTTAATTTAGGTTTGATATGTTAGATGTGTCATGACATTCAGCAACATTACTAACTGAAGACAGAAGGTTCATAATAAAAACACAGGCTATAATCTGCTGATCCAGAGCTCTTACTGGTCTGTAGTGTGTTAGCGAGGTCTGTCTGGTTCATCTTCCTCAGGATGATCAGTGTGATCTTCAGAAGCCCCTCTCTGACTCTGTTATGACCCTCATCATCATAATGGTCTCTTTCAGAGCATTCTGGGTAATCTGGACTCAGTAGTCTCTTAAAGCTCTTTAACTCACTCTTCATCACAGACATGATTTTCTGCTCAAGCTCCTGAAATCATAGTGAATATTCAAACAATAAACCTCCATTCCATCACAGAGAGGGTGAACCAAAGGATCAAGACACAAGAGTTAAAGCATGAACACTAATAAACATTACTAAATTATATCACAATCACACCTGCTAATAACTTCAACTGTATGCTTAAACATCAGCGTCTACAGATACTGAGGTTAAAAGAGGGAGTTTAACTGGATTGGCTGTTTGCTAGATTGATGTTCATCTTCTCTACTTTAGTGGTCTGCTTTATAGTGGCCTACAAAAAAGTTAAGTAAATGTGACTTTTATAGAGAGTATTTCACAGATTTCTCCAATTCTAAATACTTTTACCCAGAGGATTATTGTGTTGGGACACACACACACACACAACCAACCTTGAAAATGGAGTCTAAGTTCTTCTTTGCTGTATGTGATTCTGGTCCTTCATGTTTTTGACTGTAGTTAAACAAATATTGAATATTTTTGTAAATATGTGTTCATGTATTTAATACACATCAGTAAATGAATGAATATCATATACTGTATATATTTCTCATACTGTAAACTAAACATCACCTCAGATCAGCAGATGATTCTCCTGAGGTGAATTCAATTGGATGATGCATTGACTCATTACTCTTCATGGACACACAGCTGGGTTCAGGAGATTCATTCTGCCACAGACTAAATAATACCAGCAATACAAATTGTTTCAGAAAATCTCACACTGCTCTGACAGAAACACCTTTACTGTTTCAAACTCCCTTAAATGTTCATCTCTTTCACTTGAGGAGTCTTTTGTGACTTGAAAGTTTTTTTGTATATAAATAAAAAGAATCTGCCACATGTGCCCTTTTCATTCATGCATTATAGAAAAAATAAGACCAAAACACACATAATAAAGACAGACACATCCAGCAGTGACAGGGATGCCTGATGACAATGTCTATAATACACCACACCTACAGTATCTATGACACTCATAATATCTCATATGGACTCAACAGAAGAGTCTTCATCTCTACAGAGATCTGAAAGATCCATCGGTTGGTTTTTCCTCACAGACACATTGATGTGTTCAGGTGAATCTGATTCACCCCCCTGAATCAAACTATAAATGAAAATGCTATTGTAGTATGCATGTATTTTTTCTGAGCATTAAAAATGTGAAACATTTCAAGTTCTCTCACCTCTTGGCTGTTTTTATCTTTGTTTCATGTTCTTCAGAGAGATTTATTCTGGAGGTCATGGTTTCATCTAAAAACAGATACAGATGTTGATCCACAGAGTGAGTTATGAATCATCTCAGCATTTAATTTTCTCAAATCCACCTCTGTCCACAGTAATGACCCGCACACATGAAAAACAATTTCATCCTGACACAGAATCAAATTATTCACAACCAGCATAACAAATTCAGACAAGCACTGTTAAAATGAAAGTAAAGGTGGAATCTGACGATTTACAGAATCTGTGTTTTCTCTCCTAATATTGTTTAAACTACTTTCAAAATATCTGATACTACTTATTGTTATATTTCACTTTAAACCAGCCAGGATTGATTTTGGCTATTAAATATGATGTGAAATCCTCATATACTCACTGTGTTTTTCTCCCATAATGTAGTTTACTTCCTCATATGACAAAACCTGCTGTACCTGCTGTGATAGTTTCACTTTCATGTGTCACCTGACAAGGAGGAGGAGTTTGTGTCCAAAACAAACCATAAAGTGTTTAAAATCTTCATATCTTAATATCTAAATATCTTAATATTGAATTTTTATTCTTTATTATTCAGTTATAACCCATTCATGTATTTTCCTCACAGGTGTACTCCGAGTGTTGTTTAACCACGAAATATATAAAGGCAGCTCTCTGTAACTTACCGAACTTGTCTCTCTGTCAACTTCCTCTACAGGATACAAGTGGAATATTTTAACAGTGTCGAGAATGCAGTTATTTTCTTTAGTAACCTGAGAAGCAAACAAAGCATTAATAACCTGGCTATGAGTTTTTTTCAAAACGTAACCATTTCAAAAAGTTATATAAATCAAACCTATCAAAAAATCAGGATCAAAGCTCATGTAATTTATGCACAAGAGTTTTATTAACAAAGGACTAACACATAACTAGTCTAAACAAACAAACATGAAATCATTCATACATAGTGGAAGGGTCAGTGAAAAGCCATTAGAGAGACAAGAAATTGAAGCTATGAAAAGAGTCAGTTAACCACCTGAGTGAAACAATCAGTGCTGTCTACAGCTTATACTAAACCTCTGTTTTGTTTAGTTAAATGTACGATACTTGTATTGCCTTGGTCATTGACAAGTGTCTGAATGCAGTCTCGGGTGAAAGTCTTGATGGTTACACCTCCAGGAGGTCCAAGAGCCAATAGTGACTTTCACTTTTGAAGGGAAAGTTTAAGACTCTTTGTCTGTGAGCATGGTATTTTGCATATGTAAATTTAATGGGTAAAAAATAAAAAAAAAGGTTTCTTAAAACACTAATATGTTGCATAGGTATTGTAGGGGATCTACAGAAGTCAATTTAGCTCAAAGGGAATCATTTAAGATTGAACAAAATCTCCATTTTACAGTGGATCAACAAATCAGCTAGTGATTCATTGAGCGAGCCGTATAACATCAACTCTGTAATGGATACTAATATCCAAAATATAGTGAAAACACTATTTATTAGCACGGTAACAAGGTCGGCAGTTTAAGACATTAATTTATAAGCACAAAACACAAAATATTTCTCTTTTCAATATGAATAGAAATTTATTGGATAAACCTAAGACATATGCACTAATCTAACACATAGATGCGCATTCACACATTCATACAAGTTGCAGAAAGAGAGAGAGATGAGGAAAGAATGAGTTTAGAAGAGTGAAAATGTGAAATCCCAAGTTTATAGCATAAGTATATGCAATTTCTTAGACCTGAACAACCGTCAATCATTTAATTAACCCTCGCGTTGAGTTTCTCAATGAGGTTATTAAACGTTATATTAAATGAACCAGTTCAGCTAGAATCTAGAGGTTGTACTTGCATTGCCTTTGTGTTAAGGGGTTTCCTTTGATGACGTCGTTGCAGAAAGGGGTTCCCCAAGGTTGCTGATTGGTTGGAAGTTTGTGGTCGTTGGAAGTGATGTCTTGGGCGTTGGCTGGAGGATGGAGTCGTGTACGCTGGTTGAAGTTTTGAGGCAGGCACAAAGTCTGAGACACGGCTTAGCGGCAAAACTTAACTTAGAACACGCAACTCTCAATGGAAAGAAAAGATTAAAGTGAAAGAAAGAAATGTGACGATCTCCTCATGTTTTCGTTTAGAGGAGTGGCTAGCGTGCAAGCCAGGAAACGTTCAAAGAACGCAAAAAGACAGCGGCAAAAATGATGGCTAAGAGCATGGCTAGGAGCGATGGCATAAAGCACAAACTAAAAGCATGACTAGAAGCGATGGTTAAAACCAATAGCTAAAAAGCTAAAAGCAACAGCTAAAAGCATGGCTAGGAGCGATGGAAATAGCTAAAAGCAAAATTTGATGGTGTCCTGTGGTTTTAAACTCAGTTTTGGACACGTCCCAAAATGGTGTCTTGACCAATTAGATGTTGTCTTAACTTGGGATATTGCTGTTTCTCCTCCCAAAACATACATCAGCATGTTATCTTATCAGTCACATGGTCAGAATTTTCCCGCTCTTGCAGAGTATAATTTGGCCATGATTCCTATAACATGAATACAATGCATTTGACAATGAATTGATCGGTGGAAACGTTCAAAGCATGAATTTTCAAACTCATACATACCAAACATGAATATAAACCCTTAAGCTATTCAATAGTTATTAAAAAGGACATACACAACAAGTGATTAGAACATAAAAGACAAATGTGTGGGTAACATACATAGTAGGGAGTTATGCAGTGGTCTGATGTTCATTCATAAGTCCTTTTAGGCATAATTTTGGTGCATATTTAGGTAAAAGGGACAGTCTCTCTGCCATTCTGTGAACTAAGGGCATGTTCCAAGAAACAAAGGAATTTAGAAGGAACTCGGTCTGGTTCTTGTCTTAGGTGGGGGAGCACCACCCAGCAAAGTTTCCTTGTGTGATGGTCCTGATGTGCTGTATCTTTGACCATTAATCTTGGGTTTCTTGCCCCAAAATTGACAACCTCCTTCCTGAGTTGGTATTATCAATAATTGTGTTCTTTTGTTTTAATGTTGCAAGTTGTTCAAAGCTGTGAAAGTTGGTTGGTTAGGCTTACTTCAGGCTGGCTGGTGCCAGGGTATCCTGGACAGATTTATGACGTGGTCCTGGGCCTCTTTGTGGAATTTGGCTCTTTGGTTTCAACCAAATGTTCTGATCGAATCTTCCATTTGTCTGATTCGCTCTGATACCCTACAGTATCAACAGATAATATACACCATCTTTTAGATCATCAAAATACGAATTCAAAGAGATCAAACATGGCATAGGTAAGTTATAGTACACTAGTGATCTATCATAACAAATGCATATAACAAAATACAATGAAAACACAACATACAAAGCAGTAATACTATACACAATGGCCTGGGGCTATGTGTGATAGAAAGGTCAAGGATAGGTTTGTCTGTGAATGAATAGGTAGTCCATTTCTATAGGCATTGTGTCTTTCCTATGGACAAATGTAGTGTGTTCGGCTTGCATTCCTTTGGAGCAATAAAAAACATGATATCTGATGGTGGTCCTGGCAACTGAGCACTTTTGGGGTGTTAATTGCTTTGGGGGGTTGTCTCCAGAACTCCAGCATATATCTGGCTTGTTGGTTATAAAGATGATTTGTTAAATGTAACAAATAACTCTGATTGGTCCAGATGCTACAACAAAATCAAAGTTTGACTAATGCTTTAAAAGTCAAAGGTTTAATAATCTACTGTAGCAGATTCATTTTTATTTAGGAATATGATTGAGATTCAGACTCACACCAGTACACTTCAGTGTCCCATATCAAGGTGGAGTTGATTGTACATGTAGATCCTCTTTGTGATTCCCACACTGATGAACAACCTTCCAGGCCCCATCTGTCCATATATTTGCTTACTCTCCATCCAGTAGAGTCACTCTGGTCCTCACAGTTTAGATAGAGAGAGACAGATGTGAAGTGTTGAGTTCTGTTGGGACTGATGATCAGAGACACTGGAGGAGAAACACCTGAGAAGACAATTACAGATACAATTTGGAAATCAAGTGAAGACAGTTTTATTAATTGAACACTTTAAAACTTAAATTGTTTCAAAGCAGCTTTTCAGAAAAATATTACAGCTCTAATATCTGAAAATCCACAAGTCATCACTGAGTATTTAGTTTTAAAACTTAAACGAAATTACACCTTAATATATTTTGACTGTAACAACCAAAAAGAACCTCCATAAGGTGTTACAGGTGTTAAGGTGTTATTTGCTTATTTTTCCTCATGTCCACTTATGTAAGTAACACTTTTATGCCACAATAATTATATTTTAGTTTTTCATTACTATTTTCCACCATTAGCCCAGAAAGACGTGAAAAAAAATCTTTCACCACTTATATGTTGTTGTAGGAGGCCTCTAGCAGAAATAAATGAATTAAATTTTTTGTTTATATTTTAGTACATTTTTAGTGAAATGTTGTAATATTGCAACGTTGGGCTCTTGGGGTAGCAGAATTTCAGTGCTTTTACTCACTATTTGAACAAATGTGAAGGACATTCATTTGGAGGATGTAATGCTTCTGTAACCTTATATCAGTGGCCTGTATGAATATATACAACAATAATTACACAATAATGATACAAGAAGTCATATTTTTATGAAAACAAATTCTAAAATGCTCAGATTATATTTACAAAACCTAAATGAAAACTTTTATCACTTGACTTTTATCACTTGACCATTTTTGGACAGCACCAGTGATATCATATCGAATATTTGATGGAGGGAGAAAGTGAGCATAGAGAGGCTGGAGAACAGAAAAAGAAGAAGAGAAAACTGAAGGAACAAAAGACCACTGAGCCAGCTCCACTTCTTGTGGAGGTCAGACCTCAGCAAACTCAAGTCAGTTCTACAGTGAGATCTTCCTTCTTAAAGCCAATAGAGGCAGAACTTCCAATGCTTCCAAATGTCTCTGAACACTTCACTCTACCAGCCACTCACTTCAAACCCCTGCCACCAGTGACCAAACCACCCATGCGTCCTCAAAAGCCAGGAAGTGTCCCTGCCAGGTACTCCTCTTCAAGTGGATCCTCCAAAACTGTTGGTGGTTCCTCCACATCCCACTCCAGCACCTGATGAACTGTTTTCTCTCCGACGCTCCCAAGTGAGTCCTCCCAAACGACTGGTGGTTCCTCCGAGCCCCACTCCTGCACCTGATGAAGTTGTTGCTCAATGAAGTGTGTCCTCCCAGTCTGCTGAAGCCTCAGCCAGCTACTTCTTTCCTGTTTGAGCCGCCTCCACAACTCATGCTCATTGACACAGAGGATGAGGAGAACGAGTATGTGCAGTACACAGGGAAGACCATCCGGGCCTGTGACTTACTTAAGTCTGAACGCCCCCGACTACTGGAAGCTGAAATGAACCCAAGAATGCCTGCTTGGTTGAACAGTGACAGTGAGGTGCTGGAAGAAGTGTGGGCGAGTGAAGTGGTGGAGGTCCTGGGATTTGAGGAAGAGAAAGTCTCCAAGGCCATAGAAGGCCATTTAGATGAAGCCACTCAGAAAAGAAGGAGATGGATGAGCACATGATGAAGCTGTTCTGTGTAACCTCTCCTGAATGAGACCCAGCACCATGTGAATGTCCAGAAGGAGCCAAAGAGCAAGAGAAAAGTGCCACTTGTTCTGTTCATCTGGACAGAAGAGAAGGCCAAGAAAAAGGAGGAGAAGAAAATACAGAAGGAGAAGGAGCGAAGAGATAAAGTGTTGCTGCTTGAACGCTACAGGAACAATCCAAAACTGAAGCACCTGTTGATCAACAACCACAACCACCACCACTACCGCTCCTCTGAAGGAAGATCATTGTCCTTCCCCAAAACATCCTCTTCACCCTTAACCCACTGCACAATCCTGTGTACAAATAAAAAAAACTGTGCAAAGTAAATGCTGAAAGATGCATGCAAGTGTCCTGACTATTAAAACCATTAAAACGTTCAAATGAAAACATGTTTTAATATGAAGTAACTTTCAACCATTTTGAATAACATTTTTAACTAGGCAAGGCAAGGCAAGGCAAGTTTATTTATATAGCACATTTCATACACAGAGGTAATTCGAAGTGCTTTACATAAAAGGAAGTAGAATAATCATAAAATCAATAAAAACAATAATCACAAAAAAGGAAGTAGAACAATCACAAAAACAATGATCACAACAATAAAATAAAAAATGTAAAATGTAAAAACTGATTGCTATAATGATTTAAAAATGATTTAAAAATTGATTTAAAATAAATTTAAGACAGTTAAAAACAAAAAAATGATTATACATAATGCAATTATTTCGGACGAAGCACAGTGCTCATTCAGTAAATGCACAGCTAAACATATGAGTTTTGAATCTAGATTTAAATGTAGCTAATTTTTTAGCACATTTGACCTCTTCTGGAAGCTGGTTCCAACTGCGGGCAGCATAATAGCTAAAAGTGGATTCCCCCAGATTTTCTGGTTCTAGTCAGAATCCTGGCAGCAGTGTTCTGGATGAACTGCAGCTGTCTAATGGTCTTCTTGGAAAGGCCAGTGAGGAGACCATTACAATAATCCACCCTGCTTGTGATAAAGGCATGAACAAGTTTCTCAAAGTCTTGACTGGAAACAAAACATCTAATTCTTGCAATGTTTTTGAGATGATAGTATGCTGATTTAGTTACTGCTTTGACATGACTACTGAAACTAAGGTCCGACTCCAGAATCACACCAAGATTCCTGACTTGGTGTTTAGTTGTTTGACCCCTATGCATTTAGTTTGACCCCTATGCATTTAGTTGTATGAGGTATGCATTCACCTTAAGAACTTCCTCTTTGCTTCCGAATGCAATGACTTCAGTTTTCTGCTTGTTTAACTGAAGGAAGTTCTGGCACATCCAACTGTTAATTTCATCAGTGCATTGGCAGAGGGAATAAATGAGGCTGTAGTCATTTGGTGATAAGGCTAGGTAAATCTGGGTATCATCAGCATAGCTGTGATAGGCAATTTGGTTCTTTCTCATGATTTGACTTAGTGGGAGCATATACAGGCTAAACAAGAGCGGCCCCAGAATTTAGCCTTGAGGGACTCCACATGTCATGGATGTCCACTTAGACTTACGCTCTCCTATACTCACATAATAACCTCTTCTAAGTATGACCTGAACCAATTGAGAGCCATCCCAGACATCCCGACCCAGTTTTCCAGTCTCTCTAGAAGAATGTTATGATCGACAGTGTCAAACGCAGCACTAAGATCTAGTAGTACCAGCAGTACCAACTAGAACAGCTACAGGAATCAAATGATTCATCTCAGATCACAACAGTAAGACCTTACACTTGATTTAAATAGGAGGTAAGTTCACAGGTATGTTGCAGTTTTCAAGACATCACCTGCCATGGTCTTTTCATGTTTCTTCCTCTATAAGGAGTTTTGGAGCATTTCCTCACTAAGAATACATACCGTATGCTATTGTTGTTTTTGAAAAAAATTGCATGTGTATATTTATCTATAATGTCTGAAAGGGTCATCGGACGCAAACTTCACTTTTTCATGTTGTTTGAACATTAACGTGTGTTGGCAGTGTAGGTACAAATCTACCCTATAATGATAAAAATCCATGCAGTGGTTTTTAATTAATCTGTAAAAATTATATCCCCTTTTTCAAATTGAGCCATTCTCAGATGCCTGTCTATGTGTATTTGAAAAGTAAAAGATTAACAGGAGGAGCAAAACAGATTTAACTGATTTCTATTACAGCAATTTTCACAATACATGCTGTTTCAAAGCAGCTTTAGTAAACACTTACAAACCCAAAGCATGACAAGCTACTCAGTATTAATTATAATGATGACCAATTTGATGTTTAACTGAATATAATGTAATAAATCAGACAGATATTTACCTCTCATCCTGCAGCATCTGAAAATCAGCACGACTGTCACTAACAAATATGGAGAAACTGCCAGTACAGAACTGAGTATGTGGAGAACAGAGATCTGAGACTCTGAATGAAACACTGAAGAAGAAACACACAATCACTTTATCAAGCACCAAATCTGAACAAGGACATAAGAAGAAATAAATCAGCTCACAGTTTCATTGACTCTCACCTGTAACTGAGATCCAGCTCTTGGGTGACTCTCCTCTCTCTGGGTGTTTGCAGTAGTAGAAACCCTCATGTGACTTTGAGACAGTAGAGATGATCATCTCTGTAGTTTGACTCTGGATGAGTGATTCATCTTTATAGAAATCAGCTCTGAGGTTTGGTGGGGTTGTATGTTGATATAAACAGTGTAGAGTCAGAGTATCTCCTTCAGTCACAGGATGAACAGGACTCTCCAGAATCACATCAACTACAGAAACAGAGCAAACATCAACTGACAAAGAGTAAGAATATAGTAAGAATGTATCAAAAATATGACAACAACAACAATAAAGAAATTTAAATAATAATAATTAATAATGAACTGAGAATCACAATAATTTTTATATGACAAAATCAAAGTTTGAGCAATGCTTTAATAGTCAAAAGTTTAATAATCTACTGTAGCAGATTCATTGTCATTTAGGAATAAGATTGCGTGAGTGATTGAATTGAGATCACAATCCAGCTATTTAAATCTGAAACATAAAATGAGGGCTTTGTGAAATGAATAAACACAGAAACAGACTCACAGTGTACAGTGATATTAACAGGATGATTTTTCTCTCCAGATTCAGACTCACACCAGTACACTCCAGTGTCCCATATCATGGTGGATCTGATTGTACATGTAGATCCTGTTTGTGATCCCCACACTGATGATGAACAATCTTCCAGCCCCCATCTGTCTGTGTTTCTTCTCACTCTCCATCCAGTAGAGTCACTCTGGTCCTCACAGCTCAGATAGAGAGAGACAGATGTGAAGTGTTGAGTTCTGCTGGGACTGATGATCAGAGACTGGAGGAGAAACACCTGAGAAGACAATTACAGATACAATTTGGAAATCAAGTCAGGATAGTTTTATTGATATAACACTTTACACAACTTAAATTGGTTCAAAGCAGCATTTCAGAAAGATATTTAGGTTGTAATATCAAAAAAATCCATAAGTCATCACTAAGTATTTATATTTAAAACTTAATAAACATTTATTAAAATAGTCAGATTATACTTTTTAATCACACCTATTTGATTATATTTCCTCAAGTCCACCTATGTAAATAAAACATTTGTGCCACTATAGTTACATTTGAGTTTTTTATGAATTTTCCTCCAATAGAATTAAATGTCTAACATTTTTGCAACTCAGGAATCATAGTTTTGCTGGTTAGTTTGGCCTATTTAGGTCCTGCTAGTGGATGCAGTAAAAAAGCATCTCTAGCCGCATATTATGACAAGACAAAATTTCAAAACACATCAAGCTCTGAAAAGTTCAAGGGAAATGTCAAGAGTGTTTCACTCATTCTGTGGTTCAGTTGAACTCACCAGTGACCCATATTAACTGTGTGTTGCTGTACTGTGTGTTATAGGCTGGTTTTTCTCTCTCTGCTCTACACACATAAACTCCTGTGTGATTTAGAGCAGCAGAACTGACAGTGTACCACATCTGTGGAGAAACACTTAAAACTGCTCTGGGAACTGAAGTTGAGAAATCACTCATTAATAACATGTTAAACTTGTGTGTGTTTATGCAGAGATGATCAAACTCACCTGATACTGTCAGTGTAACTTCATTACTGTTTGATGTTCGTGATCCTTCTGTCTCTTCTTCATAACAGGAGTATTTACCTGCGTCAAACTGAATGTGTGTGTTCCTGTAGTTCACTGAAAACACCAATTAAACCTTCTTTATACCAGCTGTAGCGCCATCTAGTGACTCCTTCATCATATATGTCACATCTGAGAGTGACTGTGTCTCCTCTGAATACATGTTGAGCAGGTTTGATTGTCACTTTGGCTTTTGGTTTTTCTGTACAATGACAACAATTCACAATAAAAAAAAATAATGTGCTACTTTTACTGCATGAACACAGTTACTCTGCAGTAAAACACACATGCTAAATGTTGTATCAGCCGTAACAGCTGGCAACGGTAATGTGCCATTTCCCCAACAATCTTACAGGAGGAATAATGAACTAGAAAATCTTGAGATTTACCTCGACGATTTGTTTATAAAGATGCTACAAAAGCGGCAAATCAAGCGGAATAAGAAAGAGGAAAGAAGGAACCCTTACAAAAATGTCCTGTGGTATTCCATATGATAATACATCAAAAGAACCACATACGATTTGTGTGGTAATTGTGTAGTATTGTGTTGTTTTTTGGGACATTTTACCACAGAATTTTGTTGTACAGTATGTAATATTCCTGTGGTAACGTGTGGTATTACTTTCACATTTCTGTAGTATTTACCACAGGATTCTGTGTTGTATAGTATATAATATTGCTGTAATATTCTTGCATTACTATAGTCATATTTCTGCAGTAATACTATTACTATTACTATTTTTGGAGTATTCTGTGGTATTCCTTTAACCTTTTAAGTGAGGGTAAACTGTAAACCCCGATAAGCCTTAAAAACATTGAGTACAAGTAACTCAAAAAACTTAATGACTTTTATTGAACAGAATTTTCTTAACCGCTTCCATTTAACACAGTGAAAATGAATATTTAAAATACAACAATATATTGTTAATTGTGGAAAATTAATTTCTACACACTGTAGAGTTTAAACATTTTCCACAACACCACAAAACTTTTACAACCTCAAAATGCAAAAGCATTTCATTAACAAACATCAAATGCAGATGTACTTTGGTACATTTCGATAAATGAAATAAGTCTTTTAAACCTTTTAAAACAAAAGCCTTTTTTGCCCTAAATTGCCCAACCTCATCACTAACAAGAGTCAAGTAAATGTGTTATATCAAGGAAAACCTGTAAAGGCAATGTGTACAAGGATATCTGGCTTTAAACTGAAAAGAACAAGACCGCAGCAACAGTAAAATGACAAATGCAAACATTTTACAAAATTATTTCTTTTTACGGGTTTACATTCAATAACGGCTGTTAGTGATAAGGCCAAAAAATTAAAGCAGACAGTAATTGTGCAAACAAGTGTCACTCATTCAAAAGATGAGAATCCCTGATGTCAGCTGTGTTGTAGTTTGGATCTAGATCTAGCAAACGATCCCCTGAACATCTCCAAGATCTGGTTCATCAGACTCCTCCTGAATAAATAAGAGAGAGATACAAACAGAAATTAATAACCAATATCAAGTCTAATATCATGTTTATTTAAACAGTGTGTTAATTACACAACAGGTTGTGTCAAAGCAACTTTACAGTATTAAATAGGACAATAGTGTCTCAATAATGCAATGGTTCCATGTTGCAGCAAAGTCAGATTGCAGAGGACTCATCTGGGTCTTAAAGCTGCATTTAAACTGCATTTTTAATCTTCAGTCCGCTGACTACCCTTGAAATCCACTGTATGGAGAAAAATCCTGGAATGTTTTCCTCAAAAACATTAATTTCTTTTTGACTGAAGAAAGAAAGACATGAACATTCTGGATGACATAGGGGTGAGTAAATTATCAGTAAACTGTGATTCTGGAAGTCAACTAATCCTTTTAGTACAGCCATGTTAAATTTGTTTAGGTCAGAAAGCAAGGATTAGGAATAAACCATTGAACACTACAGATGTTTATATACTCCACAAGACAAAATAATATCTAATTTAAATGACCATGTTCAAAAGTTTACATACCCTTGAATCTCAACACTGTGTCATTTCCTGAATGATTCACGACTGTTTTTATCTTTTTTATCTTAAGTTCCTTGTTTGTCCTGAGCAGTTCATCTGATTGCTGTTCTTCAGAAAAATCCTCCAGCTCCTGCACATTGTTTTTTCAGCATCTTCTACATATTTGAACACTTTCCAAATGTGACTGTATGATTTTGAGATCCATCTATTTAACAATGAGAACAACTGAGGGACTTATACATAAGTATCAGTAAATGTTTTCACCTTTTGTAATAGCTAAGTAGGCAACACAATGCATTAGGAGCCAGGGGGTGTAAACTTTTGAACTGGAATGTTTTGAATGTGTACATTTTTCTTGTTTGATTATTCAAATGGAGTTTTGAATGGAGTCATTTTTATAAATTCAGTCATTATTTTGTCCTGTGGAGTTTAAATAAACATCTGTTTTGTAAAATATTCAGGTCGGTACTAAATAAAAAAATAACATTTTGGGTATTCTGCAAGGGGTATGTAAACTTATGAGCAAAACTGTACATGATCATTGTACATTAAACTTAACATTAAACTTACATTAAACTCAAAGCCTAAAAAAGCCTAGTTCCTTAAATAAAAGTTAGAAACTTACTTTCTTTAGTAGAACACTAAAGACCCATGATCCCGTGGTCACTAACACCCTTGCTGGTCCACTCGTGCTTGGCGATGTAATGAGGTCTTCTGAAACAAAACAATTGGTCTTTGTAAGAAACTAAACATTATTTAAAACATTACTCACATAATGACATACAGTACTTGTCTAATCTGTAAACATTACAGATTAGACAAGACTCCTTAGCTCACCAAG
Organism: Labeo rohita; assembly: GCF_022985175.1. NCBI lineage: Eukaryota > Metazoa > Chordata > Actinopteri > Cypriniformes > Cyprinidae > Labeo > Labeo rohita. The sequence continues at coordinate 11,348 of NW_026129340.1, read as the reverse complement.
GCTGCATTTATGTGCTCGAAAATACAGTAACACACTAATAGTGTCAAAGAGTTTTAAAATAACTGTTTAAACTGTTTGTAAAATACATTTTAAAATGTAATTTACTGCTGTGGAGCAAAGCTGAAACTTTATTAACATTATTAAAAAAAAATAAGTATATTAGAATGATTTCTGAAGGATCATGTGACACAACTTACACTGCCAAATCATGCTGGCACCTAACCTGAAAGAAAAGAAAATGTCAAAGTTTAATCCTCCATCAAAAACATTCAATCTGAATTCCTTATACTTACAGTACAGTTCATTACTAGGTAGACCTGCCACAAAATTATATATATATATATATATATATATATCCTAATTTTACAACATGGACTTCTGCTTTAATAGCTACTACAGGCAATCTAGGGTAAAACTATATCTGCACTACAAACCAGCGTGTTGTATATAGAATAATACATGAATTAAACTAAGAAATACCTATTTGCAGTATCAAGCATCAAATGGATGTGTCTCTTGTACGTGTAACTCCTGTTACTGTGAATGTACAGTACAGTAAAACTCTAAGGCTCTAGTAACAGAACTCGTCACTCATATTTGCACTCTCATACACATACAACACAACCTTTGGGCGACTATATGGTATTTAATTTTATTCGTCAGCACATTAATAGATGTACTACCATGTAAGTTTAATTCATATTTCCCCTTTAAACGGCATACAATTTCATAGCAGTATTCCTCCTTGCACTGAATATAACCGTGTTTACAGTATACCATGGCAAGTCTTACAATTACTCCATAAAACGACTAGAAACGGCCACATTTTTTTCAAAAGCCTTCTTAAAACACATTTAAAATATATATTAAACACTTACTTTGAGACTACTGGTGATTGTCGTCCAAACGTTAAGAGCACAGATCCAACCTGCTGCAGATTCAGTCAGCGTTTCCTCAAGAAGAGTCGATTCCCGCCGGCGCCTTCACCACGCGGGGGCTTCTCCTATGGCGTTAGTTGTGGCGCATGTTTGGTAAACCAGCGCGTGAAGCTCGTTACCGCCACCTGCTGCTTTGAAATGTCATCGAGTAATATATGAAGACTTTGCTTCCAAAATGCGATAAACGACCTTTTTCATGTTTTTTTATTTTTTTTTTTTCTGCCAAAATCAGTATTGTATCTGGTCGGTATTGAAAAGGCCGTTTTTAATCTTACGCAAAATGCAATATTCGCCGTGTTTTTCTCTCTGGAAATATATATAAAGTGTGTACATGCACACATTTGATCTTACAATGTGTGTACACTAAAGTCCACAGCAACATTAATATTTATAAAAATGGTCTTTAACATGAAAACAGATGTATGCACTTTTGATTATTGACTGCAGCAGGTTTTTGGAAATTTAAACCATTCTTGCTGCTTGCTGTTCTAAAGTAAATGATTTTGACGTTGACTGCTATATGTTAATGATATTATGTAGTTTTAAGGTGGTAATATGAAACCATTTAGCTGCATACATTTTCATAATCACTTGCAATTTACAGATTTTACAGCTGGAAGAGAGGTGTACACATGTTATAAGCATTTTATAAATGAGCCCAAGAAGGTAAAGTACTATAGGATATTCCTGTGATAGTGTACAACAAAAAGTGCTGTAGTAATCCTATCATAATTATCTCTGTTTCAATACTTTTGTATTACCATACAAAAAAACCACATATGGCATTTAATGGTAAATTCTTGTGATACTGTACAGCAGAAAAGTGCTATGGTAATCCTGTCATATTTAGCTTGTGTTGGTATTACCACAAAAGAACAACAGAAAAACCACATATGGCATTTAATGGTAAATTCTTGTGATACTGTACAGCAGAAAGTGCTGTGGTAATCCTGTCATATTTAGCTATGCTCAGTTGTTGTGTGATAAATTTATGTTGTACTGTTGCAGTACCACAGGATTACCACTGGACATTTTTGTAAGGGGGGTCCAGGTAAGGGGCGGAGTCCGGCGGCCGCACGCGCTCCCCGCTCAGGTCCGGGGTGCGAGGGGCGGTGGCTTCTCTAGCGGCATCGTCCTCCTCCACCTACGCGGCGCTTCTGGGGGATATCACGGCCCGGCATCCTGGCCCGTCAACTGTCACGGGTGCGGTCCTCATCCGGACCCGGATTAAAAAATGTAATTTCTTTACAACTAAAGAAAGAATGACATGAACATCTTGGATAACAAGGGGATTAGTGAATTATCTGTAAAGTTTTTTTTTTTTTTTCTGAAAGTGGGCTTTAATTTAAGATGAAGTTAACTGTTAGACTGAGACCAGACAATGTTTCATACACACCATGTCAGCATCATGTAATTTGATGGTCTATAACTAGGTTTGAGAACTGCATGACTACTTAGTGAATAAATTGAACAGCATTCATTCATTAAAGAATATAACTTTATCTTTAAATAACCGTCCATTAAACTCATCATGATGTTCGTTTTATACTATTATTATTATTCAAGGTACATTGAGCTCAGTGTGAAGTGCTCCAGTGGTACTGCAAATACAGTAAAAGGCTGCCTTTGTTCCTGAGAGACAGGCCTCGTGTTGTGGTTGACCACTAGGGATGCACCGATACCACTTTTTTCAGTACTCGCCCGATACCGATACTTTTATTTTTGGTACTTGCCGATTCCGAGTACCGATACCGATACTTTAAAATTTACAGGTAGATTTGTAAAATATAGGGTACAGAAACTAAAAGAATATGTATAATGTTAGTTGGTCAACTTTGTTTATCAAATAGATACAGTCAAACCAAAATGTATTTAGAATCCATTATCATAAACTGTGTCCTGCACCCACTAGTAAAAAAAAATAAATAAATAAATAATAAAAATAAATATATATCAAAAATTGTCAAAAGATGGTGTATATCTGCTGTCTAAATAATTTTTGGGTTGACTATATATCCCTTAATTGTTTTTACACTTAATTATGCCCTTTAAAATGTGTTTTGTTACTTTAACTGTTTTTTTTTTCTCTTGCTCTATGGTTCATCATCTTCAATTTAATAACATTAAACTACTCCACTGCAGCGGCTCAGTACTGTAATCACGTGAACCACTCATTATGAATCTCCTAACTCTGATATTTTCAGAATTATAAATCACGTTTTTTTATCTGAAATATGCTGCTATTGGGCTACAATCCAAGGCGACTCAAATAATGGAGAATCTCTCATGAAGCAAAAGATCGCATCGCATTTCACAGGCTGCTATAGTTTCACTTTCGCCGGACATTCGTGTATGCTTAAGGCTGAAAAAAACGATGTTTATAGCGAATGCCCCTATATATATTCTTATTCTATATATATATTCTTATATCTACGATTTTGTTTTAATCCAAAAGATGCGTGTGCTAAATATGCGAACATCAATGAAGATCACGCAACAGCGCGCGCTTTCTCTCTCGCTCCCTCTCTCTTTATACCGTTAAATAACTTGTGCATTGATTTACTTAAATTGTTTTTGACATATCTCACCCAACTACAAACTTTCCAGTGATGTCAAGGCGGGATATTAACTCGACAAGCCCGCACATCTTGGCCGCCGCGCGCTCAATCCAATCTGCGTGCTCTGCCTATCAGCTGACGCGCACCAGTTAAACAAGCTTAATACTGAATGTTTAACATTATATTACTTACATACACATACTTCGTAGACATCTTTATACTCTAATGACTCCATTCTGCTGTCTGTTGTTTTGTTGTCGGTGTTTCTTTGCCTGCATACGCACTTGTCACATGATGTGGTATCGGCGTTTGGTATCGGGGCATTTTAACGAGTACGAGTACGAGTACGAGTACAGGAGCTCAGTATCGGCCCGATACCAGTATCGGTATCGGTGCATCCCTATTGACCACATCATGGATCACCATGTCCTACCACCGGGAAGATGTCACAGTGCATGGGGATGGAGTTTTCAGTGTGCAGATTATCACAAAATATGTTTTGGTTCCCACACAACAATGTCCTCCTGCACATGTGAGGACTGGCAGAGGAACCTGCTGCCTTGCAAACACTTCTGTGCTGTTTTCAGCATGGTACAGGTGTGGGGCTGGGAGCAATTAGGAGGGATATACAGGGATAACCCCGTTTACTTATGTTTAAGCAGTCTCACCTCTCCCAGAGTCGGCAACCCTCCTTCCCAAGACAGCAACACCCGTCCCAGAGACGGCACCAGCAGCAGCAATCCTCCAAAAGGCAACAGCAGGACAAATAAAAGGCAAAAGTGTGGGAGTTTACTGCGTGACATTTAGGATCTTACTTACCATCTGCAGGATGAGCCATTTCTGGACTCCTTAATTGTTCAATTGAATGACTTTTCAGAGGATGTGAGGTGTCATACCCCTCATGATGACACACTTCCTCTTTCTTACACACCTCCATGTTGTTGTTATTACGGTTGGCACTGTGTTTGTGTATGTGCATGAGTGAATGATGTTGTTGTTGTTGTTATTAGGGTTGGCATTGTGTCTGTCTGTGTGTGCATTTGTGTTTGAGTAAAAATAAAATGTTTTGTGCCAACAAATTGTGTTTTTGCTCTTTTTTAAAAAAAAAAAAAAATTCCCCCCCCCCCCTATTGTGTAGATACTGGAAATTGTAAGTCTAGTCTCCAATAACAGCACACACAGCTTACTTTACATTTGAAGACATTTATGTTGGGTAGTGGAAGGGTGAAATCCACGAGGCTTTGACATGAGTACTCTCATACAAACACAGTTTAACAATTGTATTAATTCACCACAAAAATAATTAGAAAACGACTTGTTTTGATTGTAGACGCTGAATGAGACAGACATTAGTTTGTGCCAAGAATCTCTTAAAACTATTAAATTATTTTTTTAATTTACCTTTTTAATTAATTTTTAACATTTAACTTTTTTTTTGGTAAAGCTTTCGTTTTGTATTATTTATATTTTTGTTATATACACATATGTATAAATGGTGCTTTGCTTGTAATGTCACTTTTTTTGTACGTAAGTTTGATATTTTCTGCACTAATATTTTTTACATCATCAATATCATCAATTATTAGTAAGAAAAAAAAATAGTTTGCTACTTTTTGTTTTCACTGTTCGTTAAATTTTTCCTGTATGTCTGATGAGATTTGGCGTTGCTTCGGGGCCACATCCGACGAGTTTTTGCACCACTTCCGGCTGGAGCTGTATCTCTTCTAGTCATAACCCTGTTACGGTGCAGTCCAGCGACATGACAAAGAAAGTTGATCCTGATTGATCCTCTTGTGTGCATTTGAAGAGCTGATTGGCTCACAGATACAACCTTATAGAACCAAGTTAGAGTTCGACTTTCTAAAATAGAACCTTTTTGTTTTCTAAATAAAAAGTCCTAAAATGTACACTAAATGTAAACTTAAAAAAAAAAAAAAAAAAAAAAAAAAAAAAAAATCACATAATGTAAATAAGTTGTCACAGAATAAGAATATGTGACTCAATTTTGAAAAAAATGTCAGATAGAACCTTATAATTCCAAGGTGACGAAATATGCTGCCAGTATTTTACTGTTAATTTACAGGACAACTTTTATTACACTGTAATTCTCTATACAACCAAAAAAAAAAAAAATACAAAAATACAAAATGTATACAGTATAAACTGTATAAAAATATACAGTACTTTACTGGTACAAAAATACTTTATAGGTTCCTGCAAATTTATAGTGAAAAGTTTTACAGTGTGCAATTATTAACCCAAAATATATTGTAATTTCACACTAAAAAAATTGTACAGTGCAGTTAGTATGTCCAATCTACTTTTTTTGTTTGTTTGTTTGTTTTTAAGACTGGAAAAAAAAAATAGGCTGAATGAAAATTAATAACAAAAATCCTTCACATATGAAACTGCTGGATCAGTATCTGCATTTGTCCAGGTGACAGTCTTGTTCAGGACGTGTTGTTTTGATTCACATGTTTGGAGCTCGTGAAGTTTCCACTGTCAAATGCTGTAAAATACAGAGAAAAATAAAATACACTGAGATCTGCTTTAACAGAAGATAATAAATGACAGCATTTACTTAATTACTTACTATAGTTTCTCTAGTTTACAGAGTGGATCCTCCAGTAGAGCAGAGCGCAACTTCAATCCTGAGTCTCCTGGTTTATTAAGGCTCAGATCCAGTTCTCTCAGGTGTGAGTTTGATCTCAGAGCTGAAATCAGAGCAGCACAGCCTTCCTCTCCAATACTGCAGTAAATCAGCCTGCAGAGAGTGAAGAACATAAATGATCTCTGAGATTGTGTTTAATCTTTAGTGTGAGAGTGTGTTTGTGTGTGTGTTTGTATGAGCACTACTTTTTCTATACACCAGGATCAGCACAACAGAGATTTTAACTTGCCAGCAGCTAAAGCATTAATTTAAATGCACTCGACCCACATGATTCCTGATTGTGATGCTGAACAAGTTTATAGTACTATACAGGTGATAATGATAAAATGAGAGTAACATTATAGTATAACTATGTCATATCTTTTACTTGCGCTTCTGCAAAGTTGGGATTGAGTTTAAATTTTATTGTAGCTCTGTGTTTAATCTGACTCCAATTTTCAAGTGATCATTACATTTAGATTGAGTTTCTAATTAGTAACTAATCACAAATATCAGATAATATTAATTGAGATATTTAATTATTCTGATCATCCTATCCACCTTATTATTCCCATAAAAATGAAAACATTTTATTTTTCTTGATTCTGGGCTCATTCCCTTCCAGCTATTTTTAGCTGTACAAAACAGCTTGATTTGTTGCTTGACATTGCAATTGGTGTGTCTTACCATATTATTTTAATGTATTATCCTAATTATGAACACACTGGTTTGTAGTGCAAACAGTTTTACCGTTTATTGCACATTGTAATTATTTGTGTTATTTCTCTATAGCGGCTAATGAACTGGAAGTCTCACCCATATGCTTACTTCTGTGATGAAGAATAAGGTGGATACTTTCAATTATTCATTCATCAGGGACCCGTTGTCGCATTTGAGTCTAACGACGACCAGAGGTCGTGGATCTCACAATCACAAACTTGTCTGTCTGAACTTAGTCAGAGGTGCAAGGTTAACTTATACCATCAGCTGCCTACTACTTGCTCAGAACAAAAAGTGTAGTTTGTTTGGTCACTTCAGTACAACTTGCTAAGTCAGTGACAGATAGAAATGAAAAGGTCTCTGATGGCATTCCTACTGCTCCATTCATCCAGATTTGAGATTTGAAACATCAGCCTCCACATGATCTACTAGTCAAAATGATTTCAGGAGAGTTCAAGATAAATCAAGTATAACATTTTATTTGTCAGTCAAGAATGTATCTGTCACAGACTTTTAATCATCTTGTATTTTTAGTTTCATTTTCATGGACTCTTAGTTTTTATTCTTTAGTTCCTGTGCTCCTTTGTTCAGTTTTCCCGCTCTATTATCAGTTGTCATGGTGATTCATTTGATCTCACAAGTGTTTGTCATTATTTCCCTCATTTTCTTGGTATTTAAGTTCCTCTTGTTTCAGTTCAGTTTGTCTGTTCTCAGTAATACAGCAGTTGTATGTTTGTGTTGGTCGTTATTGGATTTTCCTTCTGAGTGTGTCATTAAAGACTTTTTGCTAAATCTTCTTTATCCTCGTCTGCTTGGACAACTATGTGTGACAGTATCATGCTAATTATATAATTAAACAATAAGAATCCAATTCAGAGATAATAAATACTAGGGAAGTAACGTATTATCAATATCATGTTACGCAAGAGCAAAACTCAATATTATTGTAGTCATTTGACAATGTGAAACGATAGGTCTTATTCTTACATAAAACATCTTTAAAGTTTTTTAAAAATGTTTTGAACTATTATGCTTTGGCACATTATCTTTTTCTGCACTTTTTTTTAAAACATTTATTTAAAAAGAAAGTAAAACTCCTGAGATCTACAATCTCATTCACAAGAGGGTCCAGCACATTTATACACCGCACAAGATAAATCAGCACATTTAGTTACACATAAAACAAATACATTATACAGAATTATACACAAATCACTCAAAACATTTACAATCAAATGACTCTAAAACTAGATCCTTTAAAATCATTTAGTGATACCAACTTTAAAACATAACTCATCTTGTAATTGATTTCAGTCAAATGGAGCAGCATAACTAAATGCCCACTGACTCATATTAGTACAGACTTTAGTGATGATTAAAAGATAATAGTCTTGTGAGTGAAGCCCATAATTCTGTACACCTTTTTTGAATGATATTCTGCTGTAAATACAAAAGAAGTAAACCTAAAACTATTTTATATATAAATAAGTATCAATGCTTAAGTCTACAGGTTGACAAATTCAGCAAACCAACCTGAGAGTACAATAAACAATGATGAATAAGGGCTCTTGAAGTCCCAGTTTTAACAGATATTAACTCACTAGGTACTGAATATGAGGCGCAAAAGAAAGAGAATAATCAGTTAAAAATCCCAGGTATTTCCACAAAAATTAGGGTGTTAAATATAACCCATGAAAATCAGTTATAGTTTACTTAAGTATATGAGGTGGCAAGTAAAATACAAAAAAATGGGTACATTCTATCTACACTAGTCATTTTTTAACAGTAATTATTAGCTTTGGCACCGCAAATTGCGCATGCCATACCGGCGCCGGCACCACCTCGATTTGTTGAGCTACAGGTAAGTTTTCGCTTTTACGACAGTAAAGCTGTCGATGTGGTATACTAGATAATTACTGTTAAAGTTTTCTTGCATTTATCTGTTGATATATTGAGTTTTTTGTTAGAAGGGATCAATTTATAAAGCCATTTTATTTGTATTATCATTTACAGATTTATAATCAACTTTTGCTTTTCCATGGGCGTTTTTAATTTAATGTCTGTTTAAAAAATGTGTTTTGGGTTTATAAGATCCAAATTTATTGTCCGGTAATTAGCCTATGTTTGAAAATTGGTGTTTGTATAAGTGCGTGGATCTTCCATAATGGGTAAAACTTTCATAAAAATAACTCCATGCACTTTCAATGTCTGGAATAAGATTAGGGCTGGGTATCGAAAATCGATTCCGATTCCAGAATCGGATACTTAAGGTCAGGAATCGGATACTTCTTGTGAAATTAAAAAAAAATTATTCTGCCTATCGATTCCTATATATGCCTGAATATATATGCCTATATATTCCTATATCAGGCAGCTCTATTTTGCAAACAGCTCTTAAGTGAATCTTGTTTTTATGTAGCCTGCTGATTTTTGTTCATGGTATTCAGCTGCAACTAAATGTTTAGCAAAAAAAAAAAAAAAAAAAAAGGAAAGAAAGAAAGAAACAGAATAAATATGCTTGATATCATCTTGTATTCACATTTGAAAGCAAAAAGAATCGGAATCGATAAGCAGAATCGGAATTGATAATATTTTAACGATACCCAACCCTAAATAAGATTATTTTTTCCCCAATCAAATGATATAAATCATGCAAAAAAGCTTGTTCCATAAAATGTTTCATATCACGTATAATAATATGGTTTGGATTTGGGAATTTTTATATTACAGCATTTCACTAGATTTGTAGTGAGACACAAATAGTTTTTTTGTAAGCCTGTTTGAAAGAACCGTTTGAATGACTCAGTGATTCAATCATGAACACTTGCTGCCTCCTGCTGGCGGTTTTAAGTTTCCCATCATATTACATTCTTTTCCAACATATTTCTATATGCAGAGTTTTGTATTTAAAACATTAATCTCATAACAACATTTATGCAATTATAAATACAGTCTATATGTATAAATACCACATCTAAATGTCACTTAATGCAGCCTCTGTGCAGTGCTAAGATTTTTATTTACATGAAGAGTTTTGTTTACATGATTTCATGGATAACAACAGCCAGTCACTGATTCACATTAATGAAGTATTCAGAGAAAAGTCCTTTCTGTTTTCATTTACATCTTTTTATTTATGAAATTTTTATTCATTTTGTAGAATTGAATTTTAAATTAACAATACTCCATGGTATCGTGATACTACTTGGTATCATGATACTTCAGCTGGTATAGTATCGTTAGTCTTTTTTATGGTATCGTGACGACACTAATATGGCTATTACTGTCACAGCAATAACAATAATTAAAAAAGTTGTTATTATTATAATAAACTAATTTGTTTGTCCTCCTAAAATAAAAGTCTGAAAGTATATTACACAGAGACAGTAAACCACAAATAAAAAGAGTGTTGGGTCCCTTTAAAGTTCAGGTACAAGTCAATTCACTGATTTCTTTCTGACTTAAGTTTTCTTAGTTAAGAACATGAGTTGGAGCTTCTATGTTCTATGTTCGGATCATTTTACCGACTCGGTCCTTTGAGTCTCGTTCAGCAAAATGAACGAATCTTTTTTCGAGTCATTTCGTTCATTTTGTTCATTTTAGCAAAATATAATTAAAATGTTACGTTTTACTTCCCTAACACATCTACTGCTTACACAAACGTTGATCACACTACAAACAAAACAAAACTATAATGCTATAAGAAACAGAAATATTAATTCATTGTTTACCTGGGTCATAGTCTATGATTCGCTCACCTCACCTCTTATCTGACAAGTTTTCGGGTTTGAGTCGTTCGTTCATCACCTGACAGCCCAATTAGCTAACCAACGCAGTCTGAGCCGGAAAGAGAATTGATTAGTTCATCTTTTGAGTCTTCGGGTTCGAGTCGTTCGTTCATCACGTGACATCCCCATAAGGTGAACGAACGACTCTAAAACAGTTGAACTAATTCCAGTACAGAACCTAATAGATGTTGCGCATGCGCGACTGAACGAATCACTCCCCGAGACGACTCGTTCGTCCCGAGTCACATTAAAGATTCGTTCAAAATGAACGAATCGTTCAAGAACGACCCATCACTATTATTCGTCTCTTAGCAACCCACCAGAGAGAAGGCGACTCATCCGGGACATCTGTGGCTTTCAGGTAAGTTTTCGCTTGAGTTAAATCGGGAAAAAAAGTCTTATTTTGTGAATTACGTGTTACTTAGTAACTAGTAAGCGCTCGGTGCACTGTAGTACAGGGAAAAAGGCTTTGCAGCGAGCCCTGTTTGATTTTGACTCATTTACAACTATGTTAACTTGTTTAGCTGATTAGCTAACGGTAACAGCGTCTCCACAGTGAGCTATTGTTGCGGTTCCTTTTTGAAATAAATGAGTTTTAAATTTATTATTGGATAATGATTGAATGAGACTGTGAATTGTTTATGTAATGTTTTAATTCTAGACGTTTACTTACGTAAAAATTGTGTGACTTTGA
>NW_026129339.1:0-65292 GCF_022985175.1 Labeo rohita | reverse complement strand
CCTGCTCCAGAGGTCCCGTCTGGTCTCAAGCCTGCTCCAGAGGTCCCGTCTGGTCTCAAGCCTGCTCCAGAGGTCCCGTCTGGTCTCAAGTCTGCTCCAGAGGTCCCGTCTGACCACGAGTCAGCTCCAGAGGCCGACCCTGTCGGAGAAGCCGCGCCAATGCCTCCTGAGGTGTCAGCTTCGGCTGTAGATCCTCCTAGGGAGGCGGCGTTATCCTTTGGTCTCTCTGCTTCTCCTCCTATTCTGTCTGCCTCCTCTGTCCCTGTTCTCCCCAGGTCCCAGTCCATGATGCGGGTTCCTGCTCAGCCCTGGAGGGCCCTGGCGCCTCCTGTTCCGCCCTGGAGGGTCTCGGCACCTCCTGCTCTCCCCAGGTCCCAGCCCATGACGCAGGTCCCTGCTCTGCCCTGGAGGGCCCCAGCACCTCCTGTTCTGCCCCCTGTGCCACCCTGGAGGGTTCCTGCGCCTTCTGCTCTGCCTCCTGCTCCGCCCTGGAGGGCTCCTGCGCCTCCTGTTCTGCCTCCGGCTCCGCCCTGGAGGGCTCCTGCGCCTCCTGTTCCACCTCCGGCTCCACCCTGGAGGGCCTTTGCCCAGCCGGTTCTGCCTCAGTCTCCTGGCCCCCCCACCGCTCCCCTGGACTGTTTTTTCTGCTTATTCTGTTGGAGCGTCTGGAAGCCGCTCCTTGGGGGGGGGCTATGTCACGGATCTGGTCGGTGCTCCGCGGACCGCTCGCCACCAGATGTCACTCTCTCCTTTTCGTTCACTCCGACTGTTACTTTGCATCTCGGACTGCATCTCCCATTATCCACCGCACTGATTGCGTCAGCCCCCGTGACCAATCAGGTGTTCTATAAAGCCCCGGTCCTTCCCAGTGTACTTCACGGATTGTTGTATTGTTGTATTGTTAGTGTTTTCCAATTGTTTAGCGTTCTATTGTTTCTAGCTCCTTGTGTTTGATTCCCTCGCCTGGCTCCACGTTTTCGACCGTACGCCGCCTGCCTTTTCGGACTATCGCTTGATTGGATTATTCTCTACGTTTTGCCTGTGTTATTCTCGTTTGCTCCTGTTGGACTCTGCCTGTTGACCATGTATCTGCCTCGTCCCATTAATAAAAGCTCGCATGTGGATCCGCTCGCCTCTCGCCTCTCACTCCGTGTAACAGTAATCATTCTGTAATCATGGATATTTAAAATGTTTTGGATTATGTAGTGTCATATCTTCTGAATAGCTACTAAAACTGTGCGAAAGTGGCTTTGTATCAAATCAGATTTACTGCACAAATCACAGCAGCCAGTCATTGTCCTATTTGGACATTTCACCTGTATATCATGTCACAGCATTTTAGATTGTTTGGTTGAATGGATGCTGACCTGTTTGTACTCACCCTGGGATTCAAATCAGGATAAAACCTGCACAAGCTTGAATACCTTTAAAAAATAAGATTAATAATAATTTAAAAAAACAAGACCATGTAAATCCACATATTCCTGCATAAATAAACCCACAGCCTACACTTGTAAGTTGATAAATAAATAATTTATAAATAGTTTTGAAAGATGCAAAAGTACATTTTGGGTATATTTGGGTCTCTCTCCCTTTTCACATAGGTAGCACACTTCATTAATTATTTCTTGTTTCTGTAGGCTCTGTATAGCAGATCAAGCAGCAGTATATTCACAAACAAGACTCTCCAGCTGTGTGCTGAAGCTTTCCTTCCAGTTTTCCTTCCAGTCTTGTGGCAGTCTGGTCTGCACGTACCTTCAAGCTTTTGGAGATGGTATTGAGTAAAGGCGGCTATGTTGTCTCATCTCAAAAATGTAAGCCAGTGACACTAGGAGACTGTTTGAATAAAATTCTGTAAAAGCATCCAAGGAGTAGCAATGCAGAAAGCATCAGCTAATCTAATTCTTAATTGAAAAAAAGTTATTTCCGAAGAGTCATGATCATTCTGAGGAATAACTAATATAAAATTTCACGTGAACTTATAATTCAATGCGGAAACATATAAGCTTGTAATAGTTTTTATTGTTGTCTTACTGTGTAAGCAAAATAACCAATGAGGAATGCAAGTCTGACCTTGCTCCTATCTTTTTGGTAAGAAGTCATAACAGTGCAGGGAAATGGGATGTAAGCCATTCTTTCCTCAGGTGTGAGTGAGTTTTTTCTGGCCATTTGTTTAACCTTGGCTACTTCTCATCGCACTCTTGAGTGCAAAGCAGCATTCATTAAAATACATCTTGATCATCTCCACAGAGTTTTGGCTAGTATTCATTGGCTGATCATATAAAATCTGTGCACTTGCACATGAATGTTAGTAGGCTTATAGATAGATGAAGTTAAAGAGTTAAAGTTGCTATTATTAGACTCCCCAGAGACAAGCAAACACTGATCAAAACAGAAAAAATGTACAGTATGTTATTTTAGGTATGGACAAAGAGTCATGATCACTCTGAGGAATAATGTCCCCTTGCCTCCCCCTTGGCTTGCCACACCCTAAAAGGTCCCTTCTGGAGGTCTGTGGAGGGTTTCCTTCAGAGCGTGCACATTTCCTCTCCACAGCTGATGTCTGTGTGTTGGAGTAAAAATTTCTTGTAAGACTGATGTTGTTAAAGGTACTGGATCCAAAAGACAAATAATTAGTGTAAGGAGAACGTCTTGGTTACAGCTATAACCCTCGTTCTCTAAAGGAGGGAACGGAGACGTTACGTCAATACTGACGTATTTGGGGCCCTACTTGGGGGCCCAATCACCTCCGAGCTATAAGAAGAAAAGGCCAATGAAATTGGCGAGTGGAATTTGCATGCCAAGCCACTCCCCCGTACATACGGGTATATAAGATGGCGGCATGCAACCACTCACTCAGGTTTTATGCTGAGGAGCCGAGACATTCCGGCATTCAGCGCAGTTCAGGATTGTGGCAGGAAGGACGTAACGTCTCCGTTCCCTCCTTCAGGGAACGAGGGTTACAGTTGTAACCGAGACGTTCCCCTTCAGTCGTTCTCTACGATGTTACGTCAATACTGACGTATTTGGGGTCCCTGTGGAAAACGCCACAATCCTGAACCGTGTTACGTAGTTGAGGAACAAATGCTGACAGGCAAGCGTGAAGCTCAACACGTAATCTGCCCAACGCCCTGTAAGCCAGATAATGGCCCACCAGGGGTGCCAGGTATCTGAGCAGCCGTTGGGGGGGGGCGGAGCACAGTGACGAATTTTAACGCCATGTGGAGACTAGGACAATACAATATCCCTTTTCTTTTAAAAGGATATTAGGGGGAAACACGGTGAATAGCCGTGGACATAAGACATTATGCCACAACCTTCAGGGGGTGAAGGAGACCCCCTGTCGGAGTACAGTCCCGGGAAACTCCGCTCTAATCCAGACTGCGGGGCAATGGAGGGCCCAGAGTTCGCAAAGGGGAACAGCTGTCCTCCCAAAATTACCTGAGTTACCCGCCACACACGGGAGGACAAAGCTCAGCGCTAGAGGAATCTTGTGCAGTGACGGGTGTCGCCCGGCCCACAGCTCCAGATGTTTGCTAGAGAAGTGCTGTGCACCATGCCTGGGAGGAGTACCCTTCATAGAGAGGACTCGACTCCAAGGAGGCACAGGTCACCTCGGAACTGTTTTTCTGCTGACCCGTAAGCAAACAGGAGCTGCTTGGAGCAACTAATGCTCCAGTGCAGTCCAATAACGTGAATAGCACGAAGGACATAGCAACACTAAGCTGGGTCTGCCTCCTCCGGCGGCAGCGCTAGCAGGTCCACCACCTGAACCTGAAGGTGAGAGGTGGGGAACCCCGGGCATATTACCAGACAGGGATCTCACAATGCGTGAGAATAGCCGGTCCCAATTTAAGGCACTTTTGTTGAAAAATGCATGCAGGTTCTCCACCTTCTTCATGGAAGCGACCAAACTTGTAGCTCAACTGATCTAAGCGGCTCATTGGGGATGCTCCGTAGACCTAAGGGGGCCACGGAGAGACCCAAAGAAGGGATAAGGTGCAACTGTAGAGGGACTTATCCCCCTGCACCCTTCAAGAACCTGTCGGTCAGGTGATGCCTCCCTAGGGAGAACCATCCATAACATATTTTCCCTTTTCGATATGCCGAGATGGCCACAATGAGCCCTACAGTGGAGGGAACATCCTTTGCTCCAACTGCAAGAAGGGAGGCACAACACTGACCGAGCATCTTGGGTTAACTCGGCGAATAGCCCATACAACAGAAAGACCTCACTTCAAAGCATGTGCTTGCCTCATAGAGGGGGCACTAGTTTGAGTGATAATGTCTACCACAGCCCGAGAGGGCCAGTGAGGTCTTACCGCGTCCCATCTGGAAACCAAAGGTATAAGACCGCAGATAGAGATGCGGGTGCCTAATTGTGCCCGTTCTGAGAAGAAGGTTCTTCTTCAGGGGAAACTTCCCAGGAGGGGGCTGTCATGAGGAAAATGGTGTCAGCAATGCAGGATCGGGTGGGTCAAGAGACGCACCACACTGTAAAAAACAACCTATAGAATCTACTCAATATAATGGGGTAAACTGATGTAACAATTTGCACTTCGTTTTTTGGGTAGATTCTATCCTATATATTTGAGTAAAAAATACCTGAATTTAACAGCTATGACAAACTAAAAAAAAGTAGATAAAGTCTACACAGCAAAAAGCCCAGTGTTAAATGAACTCTCGCGGGAGTTTGAGTGTGAAAAAGAACACTGAAGCAGTGTCAAAGTTAATGAGGTAATTAAGTGATTCACTGAGTGATGATTGACCATTATTAAAGATGCTTGATGTTAATAAACAGAATCACCAAAAGGAGAAAATCTAATTTTGTAAGTTGCCATTATAGTGGTCAGTGTTAGCATTAGCTTAGCTCTTTACCAGTAACTTCTTAATATTAGATTTTGTTTGGGTGTTGTAATTAAGTTATAACAGTCAGACAAACCAGAAGAAATGAGATTTTGTGGGTTTGAACATGTTTTGACAAAGTCATGAAGTAGCAATTAGAATAAGTGAGTCGTGTTTTGGTTATGTTGGTTTAATCAGACAGGTGTTTCTGAAATTTATTTGACTGGAAAAAATATAAGCGTTTTTTAGATTTAGACACACAGACATCAACAATCAGCATGAGAATCACAACAATGGTGACCAGCAAAAACGTATGTTGTAGCCAATCAAAACTCGTCCATATCTCCCATCATGCATTGTGGCATGAATAAATTATGAGCTGATGATTTCCATGATGTTTAGAGTTGATCTGTTTCTGAATATGCTGTTTGTCACCATTTTTGAGATTCATATGCTGATTCATGATGTCTGTGTGTGCCTAAAAGAACAGCTTTTGAAAGTTTTTTTTGATCGGAGGAGCTTGTAAGAAGTCCATTCAAAATTTAAAAAAAAAAAAAATTCAGGCTTTATTATTTTTTTGCAGCTGTGAAACCACAAAGCAATTGTAATAAATAAAGGATATAGAACTCTAAATGGTTTCAGTGGCTCAAATTAAGTTTATTTTAAAACAGAATTATCACCACTGCATGACTTTTGCTCTTTGGCTTGTCTAGCTTGTTTAACTAAACAGTTGAACAAAAGCTAATGTTAAAAAGCTACGGGTCAAGAGCCCAACTAATGCTAACACTGACCACTGTAATGGTGACGTAAACATTTTGGTGTCTTCAATAATTTTCAGTCATCACTCAATGAATCACTTAATTACCTCATTAACTTTGACACTGCTTCAGTGTTCATTTTAACACTCAAATAAACTCCCGTGAGAGTTCATTTAACACTGGGCTTTTTGCTGTGTAGACTTTATCTACTTTTTTTTAGTTTGTCATAGCTGTTAAATTCAGGTATTCTTTATTCAAATATATAGACAAACGAAGTGCAAATTGTTACTTCAATTTACCTCATTTTCTTGAGTAGATTCGTAAACTCAGGTTTTCTTTACTCAAATATATAGGATAGAATCTACCCAAAAAACGAAGTGCAAATTGTTACATCAGTTTACCCCATTATATTGAGTAGATTCTATAGGTTGTTTTTTACAGTGCAGAGAACCTGCTCCTCGTCCCCCCAATCTAGCCGAGGGTTGTGCCGGGAAGCTCACTCCTGTTTGTAGACCCCGGGTTCAGCTGTGTGCTAGCGCGTGCCTGCCGAGCCCTCGGTCAGGAACAGGCCAGCAGTAGGAGGACTTAGGAAGCGAACAGGTTCACCTGACCTTCGCTGAATCGACTCCAGATGAGCCAGAACCCAGGGTTGGAGTCGCCGTTCTCGGGAAAAGTTGCTCACTTTTTGCAACTTTAACTCCCCAAAAAATAAACAGCATGCAGCAATATTAGCCGCAAAACTCCAGAGGAGAAGATGGCGGGCGAGTTGCAATATGCGACGGGAGCATAGACCACCACAGGGGCAGGTGTATACTACCGTGGTAAGGCGTCCAGTGGACTAGTACGCGCTTGTCTCGCAGCATCGGACGGAACCGGCAGAGAGAAATCTCTGCTAGCAACTCGAAGCGACTAGTGTCGCAGCAGTCAAGGTCCTTCCCAGGAGCCCGAGACTGCCTGCCCATTGCAGATGGCACTCGCTTGTGACAGAGATACCCGAGACAGCCACCTTGAGGCTTGACCCTTGGTCTAAGAGCACACCTGCTTGTAGAAACACAGGGTCTGAACATTTAGAGGGATCGCTGTCCTGTGACTGTTAATCAAGCAGTCCAGCACTAACTTTCTCAGCTGACATGTCACGACTGGTAACCGTACTCCGTGCCGAGGAAAGAGGGAGCTCAGGGCTGTTCTTTTTTGAGCTCACCCCTCTCTCGGTTGACCTGAAGTCCCTGTGGCTGAGGGAGACTCATACTGATATGTCTGACCCCTAAAGCAGGCCAAAAATGATCTGCGTCAGGGAAATCATTGCATAACAGTATGTGTCCTTCAGGTCGAAGCTGTAAACCAGTCCTGGTGCTGAGCCCAATGGTAGCCTGGTTCTAAGGGGTACCAATTCGGAACTCAGAACCAGGACAGGGCGAAGCCCACCGCTTTTCTCGGGTGTAAGGACCGACCAAATCGACTAACAAACAGGCTAGGTAGAACTAAACACCAAGCTGCTGCCTGCATAAAAAGAAAAATATAGGAACGGTTATAACACCCCTGCGGTGGAGCAACCAGCTTCTTTTTTTTTAATGGCTCAACCCGGAAAGCGAGCGTCCCGAAGTAGCGCCAAGCTTCTAAGGCAGCGCTTACCTGATCCACAATCCCGCGTTGTTTCTGCCAGAGTGCAAGGAAGCAACGCGTCCTGCCTCCCTAGTTAGATGGCGAGATTGTGTGTTGAACCTGAATGTGAGGAAGGGTTGCGTTACTCACAAACAGACTCAACATGTTTAATAAAACCCAAAGGTATAGAGAAAATTGCTCTTTTATTGAAGGGGTGGGTACCTACTGACCCGTAAGTCAGAGGCAGCAGCGGTAGAGAACACCCTCGATTCTCCCAAGGGCATTCCTGGAGCAAAACCTCTAATCCCTCGGCAGTCTGCCTTCAGGAAGCCCTGCAGCATGCAAGGCAACCCAGGGACCGAGGGACTGCCCCGAGACTATTAGTCACCGAACGCAGTTCCTGCCTCAACCTCGAGTCAGAACTTCCCTTGAGCATGCAGATATGATGCGGCGATAGACATCTTAACTTCCTCATGAGCACTAAACGAGACGCAGGACTCACACTAGGACGAACCAGCATCAACATTCAGAAACTCGACGGCAATACGCTGAGAATAGCCAGACCTCCGCGGGGCTGACCGACGGAGTAATCAGACTAAAATCCTCAGGTCTCCAATGCCTCTAGCCGATGCCGCCTCGGGGGGTCTAACGACCCGCGAAGCCGGAACGGGTAGAATGCAAAGGCGTCTCACATGTTAATGTAAGCCGTGACCGAGCGTAATAATGGACACCGCGTGAACATAGCCCATTCACAACCGTCATCTCAATGCATTGTTTACATCCCAGACCTATGAGACAGCGATTGTGACCGTCATGAGGAATAAGGAAACTATCGCTCCGTAAAAGCACACGATCGGAAGGCATCTTGAAAAAGACACTCTCAACAATCGTGTTTGCTGTAGGAAATTGCTTTTTTAGGCTGGTTGCCCAGGGGAGGACCGCAGCACTTTTAGCATTGTTAGAAGGATGTTCCACACAGCCGAGAAACTCCCGCAGCGATGAAGGCATCTTCTTTCTTCTTGTAGAAGCAGCTCGCAAAGCAATCGGCTCCGAAGCAGAAATCTGAGTGAGTGGTTGCATGCCGCCATCTTATATACCCGTATGTACGGGGGGAGTGGCTTGGCATGCAAATTCCACTCGCCAATTTCATTGGTCTTTTCTTCTTATAGCTCGGAGGTGATTGGGCCCCCAAGTAGGGCCCCAAGTATTGACGTAACATCGTAGAGAACGACTGAAGGCGAACACAACATAGTGTGTTAGTAAGGTTTTGAACGTCTTAAAATGAGCCTTGCCATAGATTATCCAAAGCTCTGTAACTCTGTTACATATGCCAGTGAGCATTATAGGATGTTAATTACTTAAATTTACCATGCAATATACCTGCATGACATATCCTGCACTCGCCCTTCTTCTACATTCAATACATTTATACTTTACGTTATCCCCCATTCGCATGTTCAAGTATAAAATTATTTAGGTATATAAAAAAAAAATCTTACCATGGCTTCAGCTAGAGCATGGTCTAATTTCAGTTCAAGAGCCATGCGTCTCCCCTCTTGGTAGTGGGGATCCTGTGAGTCAAGTTTATTTTTGGTCGCCATTACAACACAAACAGATACAGACAGACTAAGGACAGACAGACTGACAAAGATGGATATAACAGACAAGTAGATAGAGACAGATAGAGAGGAAAGTTTGTGAAATAAAGAGTGAAAGATGGATAGAAATATGGTTAGTGAGACAGATGGACACAAAGGGTGCAAGAGATAGACAGAGACAGAAAAAGATAAAAAGACATAGATATAGATAGATAAATGGATAGATAGATAGACAGATAGATAGATAGATAGATAGATAGATAGATAGATAAATAGGTTGGCTCTTAAAAGTGCCTTTGGGTTCGGGTAGATTCGGACAGGTTTGGACTAGATTTGGACAGGTGACTTATTTAACAGGATCTGGAAGGAGAACAGAAAATGTTAATTATGTAGTGTCGAGTAGTTATGTTAAAATAAGGTTTAAAAAGTGTACTCCTATAGTGAGATATTCTGAATTTTTTTATAAATACTTAAGGTAAATGAATAAAAAAAATCATGTTTTTGTTATTTTCTGTATGCTAACGTGCGTCTGGGGCTTCCTCATCCCAGATTTGAAGGCAATGTTATATGTCGTAATGTTAGGCCAAGTTATTTCATGTCAGTTCAGAAGTGTGTGTGTGTTTGGAGGAGGAGGGGGGGGGTATATCTTAGTTGTAATTGGTTAAATAGCCTACACTGCTGGACAATAACCAATAATTTGTATTCTATTATATTTTTTTCCTGTATTTTTTCCAATTTGTATCGAAAGCTCTAAAATGCTGCCTTCGGAGGCAGCATTCCAAGGCAGGAAGGCATCAAGGCGCGTCCGAATTCTAATTCTGCTTCACTTCCTGTCTCCGGAGGAACCTTCTTCTGATGGAATTTTGAAGGCAGCATAGATGTATCCTTCGCTGCCTTCGATTTCCCACAATCCTGTGTCACGGTTCATGGGTTCACAGGCTCATTCTCGCTCTCTCTCTGTGTGTGCGTGTATGCTTCTTGAGTGTGTGTGTGTGGGCGTGGCAGTATTACCGTGATTGTGCTCCAGCTGGTGCTTGTTGGAGTCTGCTATTTAATGCCTGTGTTTTCCGTCCTGTGTTGTCAGATCGTTGTCTTCTGTCTTCGTGTTAGGATCGTGTTCCAGTTGCTTTGCTCTCTGCTTTCCTCGTTTGGGACCTGTTCCTGTTCGCTCCGTTGCTCTGGATTATTTTCCCCGGAGGATCGGCTGCCCATTCGCGTCCCTGTGCCACCCGGAGCTTTGTGAAACTTCACACTTTACGTCTTGTTTGCTGTTTCATCTACTATTGTCAATAAACTGATTGCACTCTCGCAAACGGAATCCAGTCTTATTTGACATGACATCCTGTGCGTCATATAGGCTATATAAATAAAGATATTCTAGTGAAATTAGACTTGTTACTTTATATAATAGATGAGATCTTGACCATGATATACTTTATGAATCGTAATAGCGTAAAAAGCATAATAAATAATATTGTTTGTAATAATAGTATTTAATAAAATGTTAAAAGGGTTCAAATAATTAGTGAATAAGAATAATATTTACAATATACTACCAATAATAACGAAACAGCCACTAATAACAATGACCTGCAATATTACTTGCATCAGTGCTTTTATTGTTTCAAGCAAAAAGTAGCCGCCATTCTCAGTCGTCTTCTCCGACTCACAGACCTTCGGTGGGTAATGACACTGAGGTCTTTATGTATTATTAAAGCATTTATATTTAACTGTATAAGATCGTTTTTCTACAAAATCTACAACTTAACCGTTAGGTAACCTAGCAATGGTGTCACGTTCTGCTGCCTCTGAAGTCTGTCCCAAACTGTTTCTAGAGTTGCCTTCGCAGCCTCCAAAGTCACTGCCTGATAAGGCAGCGAGGCAGCAAGTCAACTGACTAGGCTTTCGGACACAGCCAATATTAGGGATTTCCTGGCACTTCACTCATTATTACTTCCGATTTTTTTAGTACTTTCTGTGCAAGAGCGCCCTCCAGCGTAGAGTATGAATGAAACATTACACTGCTTCAACGTGTTTAGCGTTCCATAATGTTCACATTTTCTCATTTTGGATACGACTGAAACATAAGGTCACGATGATTGAGACAAAATCACCCTTGACCCACACAATAATGCAGTGCTCCACGCTAAGTTACCCTTAAGCTGATATAACCGAGAGTTAGCTTATACTTAAGTTAGCTAGGCCATTTAGCAAGACTAATTTCACAAGTGTATGTTTTTTTCCCGCTGATAATGAGGAAACTATTGGTCGGACTCTAACTGTTGTCCTAATATGAAAACCATGTGAGTCTAAAAGCAAAGAAAGGGATCAATTATAAGATTTAAACAAAACGTGGTCATTAATTATTAGCCTGGTACCTTACCTGAACAGTGGTTTGAGCGCAATGACAAGAATTCACCCAATCGCAAAGCAGGCTGGCTCCGTCTCCATAGCAACAGAGGCTGAGGATCATGGGTATTGCTGGTGTCCACTATCCAAAACTTTTTCTTTTCTTTTTTTAATATATTAATTTTATAATAATAATAATAATAATAATAATTTATTTGTATAGCACTTTTTATACACAGAATGCAACTCAAAGTGCTTCACAGGCAGAAAAAAAAAAAAAAAAAAAAAAACATCAGTATGGTACAAATGATTCAACAAATATAAACAAAACATAATAGAATATAATAGAAAAATTAAAAAAATTAAAGACAACAAAGAAGAAAAGAAAAATAATAAAGATAAATAAAAAAATACACACACCTCACACACTATTATGCACACAGGCAACTTTAAAAAGGTATGTTTTAACACGTTTTTTAAAAATATGAATACTAGTGGACTCTCTTACTTCGTTTGGAAGACAATTCCAAATTTTTGGAGCATAGTGACTAAAAGAAGTACCACCAGATCGCTTAAGATTTACTGTGCAATATGCTAAAAATCCAGCACTAGAAGATCGTAACATTCATTTAGGATTATACTTTAACAGACAATCAGAGATATAAGAAGGTGCAAGATTATGCAATGCTTTATAAACTAAAATAAGAATCTTAAAATCAATCCTTTGGTGCACTGGTAACCAATGTAATGCCATTAAATCCGGTGTGATATGTTCCAGTTTCTTCAATTTCATTAATACTCTAGCTGCTGCATTTTGTATCAATTGCAGCTTAACTATAGAACCCTTAGGTAAGCCAGTATACACAGCATTGCAATAATCTTGTCGAGAGAATATAAATGCATGAATTAGTTTCTTAGCATCATCGAGAGATAAAAACGGACGAATCCTGGCAATGTTTCTTAGATGATAGAAACATGTTTTTGTAACTTGGTTAATATGAGACTTAAAACTCAGATCACAGTCCAAAATGACACCCAGATTCTTTACCTCTTTCTTACATTGTATAGCTAAGAAACTCAATTCAGCTTAAATCCTCTCCCGCTCAGGTTTTTTACCCACAATAAGAATTTCAGTTTTATCTTTGTTTAGTTTTAAAAAATTTTCATTCATCCATTTTACAATGCTGGACAGACAGTTGGACATTTTTTTTTTTATCACAGCAGTATCTTTTGGCTCAACTGATATATATAATTGTATGTCATCAGCATAAAGATGGTAATTCATATCATATTTCTGAATTATGTTCCCAAGAGGAAGCATGTATATTAAAAACAAAACTGGCCCAAGGATGGAACCTTGTGGAACACCATATAGTATATCGTGATTCTTTGATATACAATCCCCTATATTCACAAAAAAATTTCCTTTTTGTAATGTATGATTTGAACCAATTTAAAACGTTACCAGAGAGACCTATAAGTTTTTCTAATCTATTTATCAAAATACAGTGATCGACCGTGTCAAATGCTGCGCTTAGATCCAGAAGGATTAAAACTGATGCATTACCTTTGTCTGTATTTAATCTCAGATCATTCACTACTTTTAATATTGCTGTCTCTGTATTATGACCTTGTCTGGAACCTGACTGATATTTCTCCCAAATACTATATTCATCTAAAAACTGATTAAGCTGTTGCAGTACAACCGTTTCTAAAATCGTACTTAAAAATGAGATATTAGAAATTGGCCTGTAGTTATTAAAAAGAGAACAATCCAGGTTCGTTTTTTTTTTAAAGTGGCTTCACTACAGTGTTTTTGAAAGCATTAGGAAAAATGCCTGTCTCCAGTGAATTATTTACTATGTCAGAGACATGGTCAATCAAACTGTGTGAAACCTTTTTAAAAAATACTGTTGGTATAGAATCAAGACAGCTAGAAGAAGAATTCAACTGAGAAATAATTTGCAAAAGACTCTCTTCATTAACTGCCTTGAACGTTTCCATTTTATAATATGGATAGCTTTCCGATTCATCCACAAACAATTGGTCTGTGTGAGCAATATCAGTTCTGATCTGTGTTATCTTGTTGTTAAAAAATGCAGCAAAATCTTCACACATAGCTATGGAAGGCTGGTCAAGATAATTAACAGACTTATTATGCAAGAGACTGTCTATGGTAGAAAAAAGTTTTTCGTTTATAATTTTTGAATAAAACATTTGTCTTTCAAAACGTACTGCTTTTGTATATTCGGAGATATCAGAGAGTAAAATCTCATGATGAACAGTTAATTTACTTTTTCTCCATAGGCGTTCTGATTTTCGACATTTTCTCTTAAGCTGACAAATGCGATCATTTTTCCATGGCATATTTTTCAACACCGATCTTTTTTGACCTTTTCTGGAGCCACTAAATCAAGAGTTGATTTTAATAAGGTATTAAAACTATCAACTTTGTCGTGTACATTAGGTGCATCCCTCAAAATAAGAGGTGCTTGTCGAATCTCACTAATAAAAGACTCCAAAGTCAATGCATTGAAAAAACGCTTTCTAATTAATTATTCTTTAGGGAGAGATGTGATATTAAGTGTGCAGTCAAAAAACAGACAAAAATGATCTGAGATTGCTAAATTAATTATTTCATTTACGTTAACATTAATACTGTAGGAAATTATAAGGTCAAGCGTATGCTCTTTGTTATGTGTAGGTTCGTTAACGTGTTGCATAAAACTAAAGAAATGTAAAACCTCTGGAAACTCCACTGCTTTACGGTCACCTTTGTTATCAACATGAATATTGAAATCACCCACAATTAATATTTTATCATAGCTAGTAACACATAGAGTTAAAAGTTCAAAGAACTCAGAAATAAAACCAGAAATCTGCTTACGGGGTCGATATACTATAACAACTAGACATTTACTTTCTATTATTTCTATTGCCAAATACTCAAAAGTAGTAAAGTCATCAAATACGATCTCTTTACAAGCCAATGATTGCATGAATATAGCGGCTATACCGCCACCCTTCTTGCCACAGCGAACCTTTTGCAAAGATGTATAAGATGGTGGACAAGCTTCAATAAGAGATATAGCCCCATTTTGATCAAGCCATGTTTCTGTTAAAAACATAAAATTTAACTTTTTCTCAAATAGAATATCATGTAGAACAAATGTCTTTCCAGCAATTGATCTTATGGATGTATACCATCCGCACAATAAAATCACGCTCTCTCCCAGAAAAGATCCCAGTTAGTAATAAAACTCAAATTCTTCTTCTTGCAAAATGAGTCTAGCCAATTGTTGAATGCAAAGAGTCTGCTGAAGTATTCATTACCTCATCTATATGTTGGCAGTGGTCCCGAAATTAAGATCCTTGTTGCCGGTGATGCATTGCGCACAACTTCCACCAGTTCATTGAAATCCTTTTTTAAAATTTCTGATTGTCTGAGACGAATATTATTCACGCCAACATGTAGTATAACTGTGTCAATTTTTTTGGCGTGATTTAAAACCGCTGGGATTTGGGCAGCAATACATATTACACATATATTAATTTGTATAAAATATTAGTGATATATTATTTTTTAACATATATCACTCACAGAGGATACATACGACACGAATATTTAAAAGAACAATAAATGGCTTAAACTGACACAAAGCAATACAGTATATACACAACCAGAATACAAAACACAGTGGTGTGTGTGTGTGTGTGTGTACCACTGATCTACAATAGAGAACAGGATAGCTTATGACATCATAGAAGTGAAGCCTCTGCGCCGCCATATTGTTATTCCCTAGTACTCACAAATATTCTAGATGGCGTGTTGAGCAGTAACTCACCCTAGCGACGGTAACAAAATTGTCCCAAAATCTGTGTTGTGCACTTTTAGAAACTCACTCCGAACAGTGAAAAAGTGAAATATAAGTATGATCAAACCAGCAAGACTGAAATGTAAAGAAGGGGAGAATGTACAGACACGGGCTGCGATAAATACTGAGGTGAAAGAGCTGGGTCAGCCTGCCGACCACGATTACGCCATGGAGGTTAACATAGTTAATAAAAGGAAAGAATCTGCACCAACAACTCCAAGCAAGATTCCTGTCGGGAAGAAGAGCAAGCCTGCATTGATGGAAGGTGAAATCTCCAATTTAACCATATTGGAAGCCATTTAAAGTATGGAAAAGTAATGAGCAGCTGTTGGAACTTCGAGAGCAATCTAAACAGAGCAATTGCATGATCGCTAGCTTAGCCAGAGCTGTACAGTACAATGCAGATGAGGTTAAAGACTGTAAAGAAAAAATCAGCGACCTGGAAAAGTGCAACGAACGTTTGTGTAAAGAAAACAAAGAGCTTAAAGAGAGGATGAGGGAGCAAGAGAGGTGTAAGATGAGACCGATATAAAGTTGGTTGGATGTTTGACGTTTGACATTTGTCAGAGATTCAGCCTTGGAAATCTTCAATAGTTCTTTAACGATTGAGCACAATGACAAGAAACATACTGCGTTCTAACTGTTTCCAAATGTAGAAGAAAACACACAATATGTTTTATTTGTTTTAATGTATTGTAACTGATAGAGCTTATAATGTAATAGTGCAGGATAGGGACCGTCTGCAAAGTGCAAAACGAAGAGCAAAAAGTACAATTATTTCATCTAAATGCTTCACTTGTGAAATGTATAAAATATAAATCTCAAATTTAAGGGGTGTGTCTTATTACTGGATCATAAAAGAACATTTAGATATATGTTTTATTGACAGATCTATAGCACAACAAAAGTTATTGAAATGAAACCACTGAGAAAAAGCTTTTAAAGCATGACAAAGATTGTGCAGTTTACCACCCCCTACAGGAAGATACTAAACTTGTTTTGACCAAATTTGACATTCAGAAGTTTAAATAAATTAATTTTAGGATGTACACAGTTTGATATGTAAACTCCAGGTGCTGTGTCTTGTTACTTGTTTAAAGAACAATATTTACAGCCATCTTTCACTATCAAATGTAAATCAGGATGTACGCTATTGAATAAAATTTGAATCTGTTAACACATTCATTTTTGAAACATTTTTCCATCTCTTTTGAAACAGTTTTCCATCTCAATTTCAAAGGCTGTGTCTTGTTACTGGTTCATAGACGAACATTTAAATGTTGGTTTTATTCTCAAAACTATAACACAGCACATGATATTGAAATATCAACGAAAAGGTCAATCAATGTAAAGTGCATACGCTCTTCTATCTTAACTTCAAAGAATGTGTCTTGTTACTGATTCCTAGAAGAACATTTTGATGGTGGTTTTAGTCATAGAACTGTAATACAACACATACTATTGAACATGAAAGCAATACATAATTTAGTTTGAAATAAATACAATCTTCTATCTCAGCTTCAAAGGCTGTGTCTTGTTACAGATTTAATAAAGAACATTTTGCAGTAGTTTTCATTGTCAAAAGTGATGCAGAAGTCACGATATTAACATTTAAAAATCGCTTGTGAAACCTTCCAGAGAGTGTCCTGTGTTACTGCCCCCTAGAGGAACATACTGCTGTTTTGACTGAGTTTGACATTCAAAATATTTAAATAAATTAATTTAAAATGCATACAGTTTTACATCTCAGCTGCAAAAGGCTGTGTCTTGTTACTTGGGCCTAAAAGAGCATTTCCATGCACGTTTTACTGTCATATGTAAATCAGGATACATGCTATTGAATTAAATTCAAATATGTTAATAAATTCATTTAAAATGCTTGCAGTTTTCATTCTCAGATCTAAAGGCTGTGTCTTATTACTGATTCCTAGAAGAAGTTTGACATTCAAACGTATAAATTAATTTAAAATCAGTACAGTCTTCTATTTCAACTTTAAAAGGTGTGTCTTGTTTTAGATTCACAAATAAACATTTCAGTTCAGGTTTTACTGTCATATGTCATTCAGGACACATGATATTGAATTAAAATTTAAATCTGTATTAAATCTGTAATTAATACATTAATTTAATTGCATGCAGTTTTCCATCACAACTTCAAAAGCTGTGTCTTGTTACTGGTTTCTAGAAGAATATTTAATGTTGAGAATTATAAGAGAACACATGCAAATGAAACTGAATTTACAATTCAATACATCAATTAGACAAAAAAAAATTCAAGGGTCTGTTTTGTTTCTTTAATAACACTATTTTTTTCTGTTTGTTTTGTTTTTGTTTTTTGAGAAAAAAAAACAGTCCATATATACTATATTATTTTATTGATATATAATACATAAATTATCATATGAGTATGGAACAATACAAATTACAATGTAGAAAAATACAATATATCTCTAGATATAAATAAACATACATACATAAATATTTCATTATGCATTACCACCACCTAAATAGTACAGTCTAGCACTCTTAAGAAAGGCAGCATATTATTCTAGGTTTTTTTTTTTTTTTTTTTTTTAAAGATACTGTACATTTGAGTAAAATATTGAGGACGGTCCCATATGTTATTTCAGTGATATGTAATATAGAAAATTTATTCAAACAGGAAATGATACTGCTCAATGAACATTGATATTAAGAAAATAAATAATTAAATAAATAAAATAATAATAAAAAAAAAACATTACAGAAGGTATTTAAACAGCAAAAATCGTGTTTAATAATTACAATAATTGGATGACTGCAACTGACAACCGTGGAAAAAATGAGAATTATTAAAAAAAAATGTTTGAATTAATTAATTAATTAATGTATTTATTTGTTTATTTAAATTGTTTATTTTGGAGGGTAACATTTAAATTTTTTGATTCTAAGTAACAGTTGGTAAACAATAAATAAATATAAACATTTGCTTGCTGTCACAGAGTACAAAGGGTCAATTTGACTCCACTACTGGGACTTAATCTGACTTACAGTTCTATGAAGAGACACAGTTGTGGTCAAAAGTTTACATAACCCTTGCAGAATCTGCAAAATGTTTTTTAAGTAAGACATTTTGCATCAAAGATGTTTACATATAGTCCACAAGACAAACTAATAGATGAAATATGTCAGTCAATGAAATATATCTTCAGAAAAAAAAAAAAAAAAAAAAACTATATGTTTCCTAGAAGACAAAATTACTACAATTTACCCAAAGAGTTTGTGAGACCTGGAGATGCTTTCTGAAGAATAGTGGACACTTTAACTGCTCAAGACAAATAAAGGGAAAAAAGGAATTTACGGTGCGGTAAAGTTGGTTTTATGTTGGACATTCGTTAGACATTCGATCTTTACTTCAGCATTAATTTATATGTAATCGCATAATAGTCATGGATCATGCTGTATCTCATTCAGATCACGTTTAAAAGCATAATATCAAAATTAATAATAATATTATTTGATGATGTAACTGTTTTATGCATCTGAAATGAAAAAAAAGTCCTCACAATGATCCTCACTTGCGCATGTCAAGTTAGGGAGCGTCTCAAAAGTGCAAAATCCACTTATAACCTTGGTTAAATATGTGCATTACCCATAATAAAACAGTAATATCGTGATCCTTTTACATGTGTAGCAAGTTGATTGAGTGCAGATAAGGATTATTTTTAACATTTTAAATGATTAACGTATCGGTTATATATATATATACAGTATATATATATATATATATATATATATATATACAGTATATATATATATATATACATGTGTGTGTGTGTGTGTGTGTATATATATATATATATATATATATACAGTATATACATACATGTGTATATACACACACACACACACACACACACATATATGTATGTTCTATATATACAGTGGTGGCCAAAATGATTAGAACGCTTGTATTTCCACTAGCTAAAAAATAAATATTATATTTTAAATATAGGCACATAATATAGCAAAGTAAATAGTTTTGTATGAAAAAATGTTTGTAAATATGAACCAGACTTGTGTAACAATATCAGGTCACATGGCCAAACAGTAAAAAAGTGTTCAATAATTCACATAATAGTCTAAAAACAACAAATATATTTTAAAAATAAAATAATATGAATGTATAATGTGTGAAAGATGATTATGAATATAATACAGTTGGTGCTGCAACATGAGGTTACATGAACAGGAAGTTATATAGATTTCCAAAATCCAGTTTCTGTATGATATACACTTCAACTCAAAAGTCTGGGATCAGTAAGACCTTTCATGTTTTTTTAAAGGAGTCTCTTATGCTCATCAAAAATACAGAAAATACAGTAATATTGCAAAATGTTATTGTAATACAAAAGTCTTAAGTAGTCTTAAATAAGAGATTAAATATCTTTAATAGTCTTGAGTATCACATAATCCTTCAGAAATCATTCTAATATGCTGATCTATTATAAAATGTTGGAAACAGTTGTGCTGCCAAATATTTTTTTGGAACTTGTGATTCTTTCTTCAGGATTCTTTTATTAATAACAAGTTAAAAAGAACAGCATTTATTACAAATATAAATCTTTTCCAACAATGTAAATCTGTGCTATCACTTTTTATTAATTTTACACATCTTTTGTGAATAAACTATTAATTTCTTAAAAAAAAAAAAAAAGAAAAAGAAAGAAAGAATAAAAATTTACTGACCCCAAACTTTTGAACAGTAGTGTAAAGTCAAATAATCCTGAAAAACAGTCTCACAGGTTCAAAAAAAAAAATATTAAGCAGCACAACTGTTTTCAACGTTGATAATAAATCAGCATATTACAATGATTTCTGAAGGATCATGTGACACTGAAGACCGGAGTAATGATACTGAAAATTTAGCTTTACATCACAGGAATAAATGATATTTTAAAGTATATTAAAATAAAAAAAAACATTATTTTATATTGTAATAACATTTCACAATATTGCTGTTTGTTTCTGTATTTTTAATCAAATAAATGCAGCCTTGATGAGCATTTAAAAACTATTAAAAATCTTATTGATTCCAAATGTTTGAGCGCCAGTGTATGTCTGCACAACAATATTAACAATCCAGGGTCTTTCAGTCTTTCAGTCCAGATGAAGTCCTTCAACAAAGCCCCTGTTTTTTTTTTTTTTTGCTTTTAAGTTTGTAGAGAACAAAACAGATTCACTCAAAAACAAAAAAATGTTTTGTTCTAAGTTTAAACTTTATGTAATTCAATTACATACAGTTTTTCCATCTATTTAAATTACATGGATATAATATAATCATCATTAATAAACATAATGTGATTCAAATACATCAGTCTTACGTGAATGAAACAGGTCAATGTATGTAATAGTTCCCAGTGTTCAATAAGCACTGCTCAGTGTTCATGTGTTTCCACACTACAGAGTGTTCAAGTAGCATTGACACAGTGTTGGAGTTAAGAAGATCATTATGTCATGATTGACCAATAATGATCAACACCTGCTGTTTACAAGCAGAATCACAGAAGGAAAGAGAAACACAAGAACTGACTTCAGCCAGAAGAAATCAACTGAAATAAAACAAGACATTAACCCCTGGTTTCACAGACAATGCTTAAGCCTAGTCCTAGACTAAAATGTAAGTCTGAGGTGTTTCAACTGAAAGAAACTTGCGCTGACTGATCTCAAAATATATCAGTGCCTTTATTTTGTCTCAAGATGCACACTAATGTACTTTTCTAAGCACGTTTATAAAAAAATTACTTAAATGTCCTAATTGAACTATGGCTTAATCCTGGTTTAGTGTAAGCCCTGTTTGTGAAACCAGGCCTATATCTCTCAAGATCTGATTAAACAAACAGCTTTACCAGCTTCATTACTAACCAGATTGACTTTATTTCAGTCAGAAATAAAGCTCTTTTTGAGAATTAACAGAGGTTGTTTTGTTTCATTTGAAATCACCACCAAGGAGACCAGTGTTTCCTTTTGCTGGGCTCTTGACCCTTGACCTGTTGGCATTTATAATGTGGTTGTAATGGTTGTAATTTATAATGGTTGTTTTAATTGTGTGTTTATTAGTGATGGGAAGTTCGGATCAATTTACCGACTCGGTCCTTTGAGTCTCGTTCAGCAAAATGAACGAATCTTTTTTCGAGTCATTTTGTTCATTTTGTTCATTTTAGCAAAATATAATTAAAATGTTACGTTTTACTTCCCTAACACATCTACTGCTTACACAAACACTGATCACACTACAAACAAGACAAAACTATAATGCTATAAGAAACAGAAAAGATTCATTCATTGTTTACCTGGGTCTTTAGTCTATGATTCGCTCACCTCACCTCTTATCTGACAAGTTTTCGGGTTTGAGTCGTTCGTTCATCACCTGACAGCCCAATTAGCTAACCAACACAGTCTGAGCCGGAAAGAGAATTGATTAGTTCGTCTCTCGAGTCTTCGGGTTCGAGTCGTTCGTTCATCACGTGAAAGCCCCATAATGTTAACCTATGCAGCCTGAGCCGGAAAGAGAATTGATTAGTTCATCTCTCAAGTCCTCGGGTTTGAGTCGTTCGTTCATCACGTGACAGCCCCATAAGGTGAACGAACGACTCTAAAACAGTTGAACTAATTCCAGTACAGGACCTAATAGGATGTTGCGCATGCGCGACTGAACGAATCACTCCCCGAGACGACTCGTTCGTCCCGAGTCACATTAAAGATTCGTTCAAAATGAACGAATCGTTCAAGAACAACCCATCACTAGTGTTTATAGAAAACACATTTAGTTAAGCTGGCGAAGCCAGTAAAAAAAAAAAAAAAAAAAAAAAAAAAAAAGTGCATATGTTCAATTTCTTCAGCAGTGTTCATAGCCTCATTTCCAGCTGGATTTTGTTAGTCAGATAATCTGAATAAACTAAGAGTCACTTTGTACCCAGAAAGTTTTCATCTACAGCAACAGAAAGACCACAGACAACAAGAATCAGCATATGAATCTCAACAATGGTGACAGACAACAAAATGTTGAATGGTGCAATGCATGCTGGGTACCAGACTCTCCCATGCATCCCAGAATGCATTGCAGCATGAATATTCAATGCAGCTGAATTGTCTGATTTTATTTTATCCTTACTATTTGTTCTTACGTTTTTTTTGGGTGACTTTTTAGCAGCTTGTTTTGTGATGTTCAGAGATTTATCTGAATATTTTGTTGATTGTCACCGTTGTTGAGAATCATACACTGATTCTTGATGTCTGTGTGTATGTAGTAAGTTGAGTGTAGATACACTCTTTATGTGCAAAAATTTAAAAACTACATACAGTTGTATCAATACCACACTAAAATCACTATTTTTTTCATGTATTTTAGAGCATATTAACTGTATTTCACTAATGCACTGTATTAACAACCACAGAAAAAAGAAAGAAAAAAAAAAAATGTGGTAGGGTTTTGTTGACCATAATGGAGAATATATCCAGAGCTATATAGCCAGCTTATTCATTAGGCATTTCAGATAATATGATTAATTTGTTGAATAAAACAAACTTCAGTTTTATTTGGAAGGAAAAATGCCATGATTAAGAGTATTGAGGAAGGTGGCATGAATGTGATAGATTTTTCTGTGATGAATAGTGTACTAAAGGTGAAGTGGTTGAATTCCTTCGTTAGTCATAAGGACTCCTTCTGGTTTAACATACCTACTGCAGTTTTTGGAAAACTGGGTGGAATTGATTTTTTGTTGTGTTGTGATTATGATTTACAAAAACTGCCTGTGAATTTGTCAGATTTCCACCAGCAGGTTCTTCGATACTGGAACTTAATATTAAAACACAATTTCACTCCACATAATACACCCCTGTGGAACAACAGATGTATTCTTAGTAATCGAAAACCTTTGTTTAAAGGAAATGGGATGGAAAAAGGAATATGGGCAATATCACATTTGATGGATGATTATGGTCATTTTTTATGTTACAATGATTTGTGTGATAAATTGAATCTTCATTGCTCAATTAGAGAATACAACAAAGTAATGAAGGTCATCCCAGTATCTCTACAAACAATGATTCAACAGTTTGTATTGTTCTCTAATACTGTACCAGAAATGAGATCACTTTGTATTGAAGGCATAAATTTAAAGAGCAAACAATTTACAAACAAGTTTATCAGAAAGCTACTAATTAAACAATACTTCCCCAGTCAACTGAAAAGAAAATATGTTCTTCAAGAATTTAGTGAAGAAGAGGCAAAGAAAATAAGGAAGAGGTATTTAGTATATCTGAAGGCCAAAGAAGTGACATTTAACATTTTAAATGACATTTATCCTTGTAATAACTTTTTGCATGAAAGATTTGATTGGGAGAACAATTCATGTGGGTTCTGTGAGAAAGACATTGAAACAGTGGAACATTTGATTTTCCATTGTGAACCT
Organism: Labeo rohita; assembly: GCF_022985175.1. Lineage (NCBI taxonomy): Eukaryota > Metazoa > Chordata > Actinopteri > Cypriniformes > Cyprinidae > Labeo > Labeo rohita. Next base: position 41,812 of record NW_026129339.1, on the reverse strand, counting down.
GTGCATCATTTCTGGCCTGAATTTCAGAACTGGCTTCATTCCAAACATGGTCTCAATTAAAGTTGGAGTATTGGTGAAAGATAAGAACCTAGACTTTTTGATAAATAACCTAATTATTTTGTGCAAACACTTTATTCATCGATGACAGTATTTAAAGGTTAAACCCCACTTCAGCGGATGAAGAATGACCTGCAGATAATTGTGAAGTCTCTTGATTACATGAGGGACAAAAACGCCCAGAAACTCCTAGATCATTTGAACTCGTTTCTGTTGTTAGAATGAGACCCTCACCCTTCTTCTTTTTTGTTTTGTTTTGTTCTCTTACTTTATTGTATTTTTTCTGTTCTTTTTGTATTTTTTCAATTTGCTGTATCAACAATATGTGTTCAGTTATTGAAATGTGCCGCTAAAGTTTGTATTTGAATTGTAAATTGTACACATTAATAAAAAATAAATAAATACAAAAAAAAAAAAAAAAATTAAAAATAAATCGCAAACATTCTATTGAATGAATAGGAAATTATACGATTTTAATAAGAAAACATCACCTAACAAGTCAGCGTTTTCATATCTGACGTCTCACTGTACATTCTCACAACACAAACGTCCTAAGCATGTAAACATTTATTTATTTAATGTCCGGAATTCCCTCTGCTTATTAAAAAGTTATGTTCATATACATTACAGGAGCGAACATCGGATGAACATGATAAACATCGGACGTTTACCATATTTACAAATGACAAAATACTCATTCTGAAATCTGAATAAACATTTATGCTTTGTATACATGTAATTTGCCTTGTACAGTTAATCACAGTTGCTGTTTTGTTATAGTGTTTTTTTTTGTTAAGATCAATGCTAATGATAAACGTTAATAATGCAAAAATGTCAAATATAACATTCTGAATATAGACATATCAAATGATTTAAATTAAATAATAAAAGATAAAATGAAAATGAAACTAAAACTGTCAGCAGATGGCGGTATTTTATCATTGAATAATTCATTCAGAAATGAAGCAAGCGACTCTCTTTACGAATGTGTAATTGAATCAATGACTCGTTTAAAAACGCACGTTCATCCCAATAGGGTCTGGCTACAGACATCTGCACTCATTTAACAGCATAACATACAGGGTCCTGCTAAGTCATCTGTAGAAGATAAAAACAAGACCCGCAAACCCGTGGCCACAGAACAGCAGGATTTGAATGAATATGAATATGAAGCAGAATGTGAACGCAATGCGCAAAGTCTCTCGTTAAGCTTGTTCCTCCCGTAAAAAAACATTAACACTTGATATGGCTTAATGTGTTAAGATACATTAAGTGCCATTAAACGATCAAATTTGTAATATAGTTTATTAATTTAATGTACTATCAAGCATATGGCCATGAATGCGCAAACTTTCACTTTCATACTTGCACAGCAAACACTTAATGTGGCAAAACGGACTAAGATGATAAAGACCAAATTCAATATAAACCTTATTGTTGTCAAACGATATACCAGCAGATATGAACGCGCCATAAGAAAGGCATTATGTGATATTAAAAGGACCAACTGTATAGGCAAGCAGACGAGACCAGAACGCAATGGGTTAAATAGACGTTTTCCTCCCATAGAAAATCAATATAAACAAAAGACAATGATATAAAACAGCTGTAGAGATTATTCTTTATGGGAAAATGCGAATGTACGCGGCGTTGTGTTTATTCTGGGCTCACCTGCTTGTGTGTAGTTGTTTTAATAATGAATAGGAGCATATTGAGTTTAGTCTTTATCACCTTAATCCGTTATGCCACATTATGCCACGATTTGCGAAGGAAAACACTATATACATTATATTAATAAACTGTATATCGAATCTTTTAATTGCATCTTAATACATTAAGACATATTAAGTGTTAATCTACAGGAGGAAAACGCTTAACGAGAGACTTCATAATCTCTCGTTCATATTCTGCTTCATATTCATATTTGTTCATATTCTGCTGTTCTGTGGCCACGGATTTGCGGGTCTTGTTTTTATCTCCTACACAGTAAAATTCACAGAGTAAAATTAACTCTATTCAGAGAACATTTGGTCCCTCTCTAAACAGAGTTAAATTAACACTGAAGCAGAGTTAAAGTTAATGAGATAATGAAGTGATCAATTAAAAGGTGATTGAGCATTAGTGATGAACACCTGCTGTTAACAAACAGAATCACTGAAGAAAAGAGAAACACAAGAACTACAACTGATTTCAGACACAGATTAAATCAACTGAAATAAAATAAGTGATTAAATCTCTCAAAATCTGATTAAACAACTCCACAAACAGCATCACCAGCTTCAGTCATTACTAACCAGACTGGCTTAATTGTAATAATAATAAAAAAAAAAAAAAAAAAACATAATGCCACCATAATTGTGGTCAAGGTTTGCTTTAGTTTGACTCTTGAGCCTTTTAATAACTTACAATAATTTTGTTTCACAACAAACATTTGTGTATTGCTGAATCAAATGTTAGAAGCAACAGATTATTTTACACTTTCTGCTTATAGCTCGTTTGTGTGAACATTATAAAGTGATCTTTCTCTTTGGTTTATTGATAGGCATGTTGCTGAAAAAAGTCCTATTAAACAATCACCACCATAAAGCTTCAATTTTGAAAAAAAGAGGTGCACTTGCTCAGGATTTTAGACATGAACACTTATCATATGATCCTCAACAATAATTGTTACAATAATTATTCATACTGCAGTGCATGATGGGAGTTTTTACTATGTTGTTACCCAGCATGCATTGCAGCATGAAGCATTTTGTTGATTGTCACCATTGTTGAGATTCATATGCTGGTTCTTGATGACTGTGTGTCTCTGAGCAACAGTGGTGTTTACTTATTCTTTACTATTACATCATAGTTTTTTTTCTTTTGACTGCTGCGTTTCAGAGAGTTGGTTATGGTTATCAAAATGCATAAATTGAAACAGTTACCCTGGAAGTAATCAAATCATCTCCCAATAGACATCTCAGCATAAAAAGTCAATTAAAATGTGCTTAATGTAAAGCACTGACCACTCTGTTTTACAACATCACACATACAGTTAAACAGAAATCTAACCCAAAAACTGAAGGGTCAAGAGCTAAACTAAAGAAAATGCTGATCTCCATGATGGTGGCATCATTTTAACCACTAAAACATCAACTTTTGCTCCTCTGTAAATCTCAATAAGATCTTCTGTAGACGTGTGACAGAAATAAAGTCAGTCTGGTTAATAATGAGTGAAGCTGGTGATGTTGTTTGTGGAGTTGTTTAATCATCATCTGCTGAGATCTTGAGAGATTAAATCACTTAATTTCAGTTGATTTAATCTGTGGCTGAAGTCAGTTGTAGTTCTCGTGTTTCTCTTTTCTTCAGTGATTCTGCTTGTTAACAGCAGGTGTTCATCACTAATGCTCAATCACCTTTTAATTGATCACTTAATTATCTGATCAACTTTAACTCTGCTTCAGTGTTAATTTAACTCTATTTAGAGAGGGACCAAATGTTCTCTGAATAGAATTAATTTTACTCTGTGGATTTTACTGTGTATGACTTGCAGGACCCTGTACATTATGCTATTAAATTAGTTTTAATCGTTTAACCACCACACTTGTCTCTATTGGCAACATGCACCATTTGTGTGGATTGCAAGTGAAGTCGCAGGTATCAGAGAGTGCAGGTGGCGATTGCAAGTGACATTGTAATTTAGTTTCTTTTTTCTTGTCTTCACCACCTGGCTACTATTGTAAAATGTTGAGAGATTCAATAAAAAAAAAAATAAAAATAAAAATAAATAAATAAATAAATAACTAAAATAAAGTAAAAATAAAATCGACTGCAAGTGGCATCAATTCCGGAAGTGCAGTCGTCTCAGAGTGCAGGTGTCTGAGAGTGCAGGTGCAGATGTCTGCAGCCAGACCCTTCTCTGTTCATTTATAAACGGAACACAGCTGTTTGAATAGAGATGCGGCTCAGCTGTGACTTTGTTTCAGACTATTTTCATTGACAAAATTGGGCAAAATCAGGTATTTATGCAAGTCAAGTCAAGTCAAGTCAAGTCACCTTTATTTATATACCGCCTTTAACAATACAGAATTGTGACAAGGCGGCTGTAGATGTATTAAATAGGAAACAGTACATCAACAATGCCAAAGGCAACAGTAAACACTCACATTTTAGGTAAAGGTAGTTAATCAAAAATAATAAAATAAAATGCAATATTGTGTTAAGAGAAAGTGTCCACAACTAAGCAAGCCAGAGGCGACAGCGGCAAGTAACCAAAACTCCATCGGTGACAAATGGAGAAAAAAACCTTGGGAGAAACCAGGCTCAGTCGGGGGGCCAGTTCTCCTCTGGCCAAAAGTTCCCGTGGTCTTGTGCCGACAGCGGTCTAGGTGATGTGGTCTTCACTGTGGATCCGTCTCTGGGGCTCATCTAGTTGATGTGGACTCAGGGCTGACATTCAGGGCTGTAGAGGTCGTCTCTAGGCGCTGATTCACCGTCTGGGCTGGGTTCGGACTGGATCCGGGGGACTGCAGTGACCATCTGATCTGGATACGGACTGGATCTGGTGGTTAATATGACCTCGGAATAAGAGAGAAACAGACTAATATTAGCGTAGATGCCATTCTTCTGACGATGCACTGAGTACGTCGGGTGTTATGGGAAGTGTTCCCGGTTCCGGTTGACCTAATTAGTGCAGCCTAACAATCCTTTAACGGATTTGAATTATAGGAATATGTTGATGTGTTATGTGTAAGTAAGGTTAAAGAGATGGGTCTTTTATCTAGATTTAAACTGACAGAGTGTGTCTGCGGCCCAAACATTGTAGGGTAGATTGTTCCAGAGTTTGTGCGCTAGATAAGAAAATGATCTCCCGCCCACGGTTGATTTTGATATTCTCGGTATTATCAAATTGCCAGAGTTTTGAGAACGCAGCGGACATGAGGGACTATAATGTGATAAGAGATCGCTCAGGTACTGAGGAGCTAAACCATTCAGGGCTTTGTAAGTAATTAGCAAGATTTTAAAATCTATACAATGTTTAATAGGGAGCCAGTGCAGTGTAGACAGAACCGGGCTAATATGATCATACTTTTTGGTTCTAGTAAGAGCTCTAGCTGCTGCATTTTGGACCAGCTGGAGTTTGTTTATTAAGCGAGCAGAACAACCACCCAATAAAGCATTACAATAATCTAATCTTGAGGTCATAAACGCATGAATTAATGTTTCAGCAATTGACATTGTTAGCATAGGTCGTAGTTTAGATATATTTTTGAGATGGAAAAATGCAGTTTTGCAAATACTAGAGATGTGTTTTTCAAAGGAAAGATTACCATCAAATAGCACACCTAGGTTCCTAACTGATGACGAAGAATTGACAGAACAGCCATCAAGTATTAGACAGTGTTGTAGGTTATTACACGCTGAGGTTTTAGGCCCAATAATTAACACCTCTGTTTTTTCAGAATTTAGCAGTAAGAAATTACTTGTCATCCATTTTTTAACTCAACTACACAATCCATTAGTTTTTCAAATTGGTACGTTTCGCCGGGCCGCGAAGAAATATAGAGCTGGGTATCATCAGCGTAGCAGTGAAAGCTAACACCATATTTCCTGATGATATCACCCAAGGGTAACATGTAAAGCGTAAAGAGTAATGGCCCTAGTACTGAGCCTTGCGGTACTCCATACTGCACTTGTGATCGATATGATACCTCTTCATTTACTGCCACGAATTGATGGCGGTCAGATAGATACGATTTGAACCATGCCAATGCACTACCACTAATGCCAACATAATTCTCAAGTCTATTCAAGAGAATGTTGTGATCAACAGTATCAAACGCAGCACTAAGATCCAATAGCACTAACAGAGAGATACAACCACGATCGGATGACAAGAGTAGATCATTTGTAACTCTAATAAGAGCAGTCTCAGTACTATGGTACGGTCTAAAACCTGACTGGAAATCCTCACAGATATCATATTTCTGTAGGAAGGAAGATAGTTGTGAGGATACAACCTTTTCTAATATCTTTGATAGAAATGGGAGATTCGAGATAGGTCTGTAATTAGTTAATTCGTTGGGGTCAAGTTGTGTTTTTTTAATTAGAGGCTTAAAGGAGAGGTCCGGTGTGATATTGACCTAAAGTGTATTGAATCATGATACCGAGTGTGAACTAACCTTGCATATCTCATCTCGGCTTGTCCACTCCAGTCCGAAATCTGGGGTCAGTTAGCCGATGCTAACAACAGGTTGTCGATGAGAGTAAATGGGGCATCGGGCTAGCCATGTAAATAAATCACTGTTTTACACCATTTACGAGGCACAAAGTAGCTCCACACTTCATTGGTAGACTTCCAAGGGCCCTGGCATTTAAAACGAGACATTGAGAACTCAGAATAACCACCGGTAGTTTATTTACAAGAAGACTTATACAAACAGTACCTGCAAGAAAATGACGGGCCGCCGCCATCTTCAATGTAGTCACGATAAGTTGAGTGTCGAGCAGGAACGAAACTACAACCTGATAAGTCACGTGAGTCCTCGCGTTTGTTTTGGACTGGAGTTAGTGCAGACAGTTGGCAATTGCAAGGATGTCGGACGATGAAGCTACTGAGTTTTATGAAGACGAGGATGAAACATTTGAGTTATCAGGTTGTAGTTTCGTTCCTGCTCGACACTCAACTTATCGTGACTACATTGAAGATGGCGGCGGCCCGTCATTTTCTTGCAGGTACTGTTTGTATAAGTCTTCTTGTAAATAAACTACCGGTGGTTATTCTGAGTTCTCAATGTCTCGTTTTAAATGCCAGGGCCCTTGGAAGTCTACCAATGAAGTGTGGAGCTACTTTGTGCCTCGTAAATGGTGTAAAACAGTGATTTATTTACATGGCTAGCCCGATGCCCCATTTACTCTCATCGACAACCTGTTGTTAGCATCGGCTAACTGACCCCAGATTTCGGACTGGAGTGGACAAGCCGAGATGAGATATGCAAGGTTAGTTCACACTCGGTATCATGATTCAATACACTTTAGGTCAATATCACACCGGACCTCTCCTTTAATAGCAGCCAGTTTGAAGGTTTTGGGGACATATCCTAATGACATTGATGAATTAATAATATTTAGCAGAGGATCTATGAGATCTGGAAGCAAGTCTTTTAGTAGCCTAGATGGAATAGGGTCTAGCATACAAGTTGTTGATTTAGATGATTTAACAAATTTATACAATTCTTCCTGACCTATAGTAGAGAATGAGTTGAATTGTTCCACAGGAGATCTATAGTGCACTATCTGATGCAACACTGTAATTGACGGCTGCATAGTGACAATTTTGTCTCTAATTGTATCGATCTTAGAAGTAAAGTAGTTCATGAAGTCATTACTGCTATGCTGATGGGCATAGTCAGTGCCTGTTGGTTCTTTATTTTTTGTTAACTTAGCCACTGTATTGAATAAATACCTAGGGTTATGTTTGTTTTCTTCTAAAAGAGCCGATTTTAACGCTTTTCTATACGATAGGGTACATTCCCGCCAAGCAGTACGAAAAATCTCTAATTTTGTTTTCCTCCAGCTGCGCTCCATTTTCCAGGCTGCTCTCTTTAGGGCGCGAGTGTGCTCGTTATACCACAGGGTCGGACTATTTTCCTTAATCTTCCTTAGGCGCAGAGGAGCGACTGTATCTAGAGTCCTGGAAAAGAGAGAGTCAATAGTTTCTGTTAGATCATCAAGTTTTTCTGAGCTATTGGACATGCTGAGGAATTCAGATAAGTCAGGAAGATTACTTAGAAAGCAATCTTTTGTAGTAGAAGTGATGGTTCTACCATACTTGTAATAAGGAGTTGAATTTACAGTTTTATTTATCTGGAGTATACACAAGACTAGATAATGATCAGAGATATCATCACTTTGCTGCAGAATCTCAACGGCATTGACATCAATTCCTTGTGACAGTATTAAGTCTAGAGTATGATTTCGACAATGAGTGGGACCTGACACGTGTTGTCTAACTCCAATAGAATTTAAAATATCTGTAAATGCAGCTGCCAGTGCATCATTTTCAATATCAACATGGATGTTAAAGTCACCTACTATTAAGACCTTATCTGTAGCCAACACCAGCTCAGATATAAAATCAGCGAATTCTTTAAGAAAATCTGTATGGTGCCCTGGTGGCCTGTATACAGTAGCAAGTACAAACGTCATGGGGGATTTATCATTAACACTTGTTTCTCTGGATAATGTTATATGAAGCACCATTACTTCAAACGAGTTATACTTGAAATCCGCTCTCTGTGAAACACTAAAAATATTGCTGTAAATTGTAGAAACACCTCCCCCTTTAACTTTTAGACGTGGCTCATGTTTATAACAGTAATCATGAGGGGTAGACTCGTTTAAGATAATGTAATCAACTGATTTTAACCAGGTTTCTGTCAAACATAGCACATCTAGGTTATGATCAATGATCATATCATTTACAAAAAGCGCTTTTGTAGAGAGGGACCTGATATTCAAAAGGCCAAGTTTTATCATTTGTTTCTCTGTATTATGTAAATTTTTAATTTGTTGAACGTTGATTAGATTGTTACTCTTAAATTGGTTTGGACGTCTTTTGTATTGTCTAGCTCGGGGGAACAGACACAGTCTCTATAGCATGATATCTAGGTGTAAGGGTCTCTATGTGCTGAGAATTAACTGATTTTGGTGACGTGAGGCGGCTAGCAGACGGTCGGATTAGCCAGTCTGTCTGCTTCCTGACCTGGGCCCCAGTTAGTCAAGTGCAAAGGCAAAGTTAGTCAAGTAAGGCACTTAATATAATAGAATTTGTGCGATCTTTAAGAGTTTGAAATTGATGTTGCTCAGTTAGAGACATTAAAATATACACATAATAACTTGGAGAAATAATGCTGACTAATTACGTATGGTACGGATTTAAATACATTGAGCTTTCCAAGATTTGAATTTCAATACAGCATAGAGCAATAGGTTGTTTGCACATGACGTCATTGCTGTGGCGCGAAATGCAGCTGGAGGGCAGGAAGTGATATTTCTCCATAGGAATCACTAGCAGAAACTCAAAAATGCCTATGTTTTGCGTTGTTTATGGATGCTCAAATTGGTCAAACCGAGAAACCACAAAATATCTTTTATCATGTATGAAAATTTGCTGCTCATAAGGGGGGGAAAGGCAAGAACTTGACTGAAAAGCGCAGGAAAAAGTGGCTTGTAAACCTCCGGATAATGCTTGTGTGTGCAAATGGTTAAGAAAAGATATAATAACATGTTAAGATATTAATAAAGAAATCTATAAATATATACAGGGTGAGACAGTGAGAATTCACCTAATGCTAAACGCCACACGTAGACACAATGTAAGATTTTATATTTGTAGTTTCGAGAGTGTCATTGACTATAACGGAACATTGTGAGATTGCAATAAATTGAAGTGAGTGACAGCTTTTTAGTGACTATATGGAAGCGCTATTTGCTTGCTTTCTATAATCAGTTCGAAATTTGAATAAAAGTTTCTCTTTACGTGCTGCTAACAAGACCAATAGCCACAAAACCCTGCACATGCAGAGAACTTTCAGGAGCGACTAAAAAAGCAGAACAGATGAGATGGAGGAAAGTCTGTACTGTACAAGAAAAACATATAAACAGAAAATCACAACATATGTTGGATGTGATCCTTATGTTATGAAGAGGAGTGATTTTTCAACTAAATTGAAATAGCTGCCTCAGTTGCCTGTCATCGAGGCGGTCGAAATAAGCTATGCAACTAAGGCTGATAGCAAACAAACTCTTTCGAAAGTTATTCCCACATTTATATGAAGGATGCAGGATGTGACTCCTGAAACTACTGCTGTACAGGGTTTTTGGCCATTGGTCCTGTTAGCAGCATGTAAAGCGAAACCTTTTTTCAAATTCTGAATTGATTATAGTCTAGAAAGCGAGCAAACAGCGCTTTCATATAGTCACTAAAAAGCTGTAACTCACTTCAATTTATTGCAATCTCACAAGGTCCCATTGTAATCAACTGCAAATATAATATCTTATTTACACTGTATCTACATGTGGCATTTAGCATTGAGTGAATTCTCACTGTCTCACCCTGTATCTATTTATTTGTTTATATCTTAATATTATGAATCTTTTATTAACCATTCGCACACACAAGCATTATCTGACTCTCCTCCTGAGCGCAGACGCAGATTTACAAGCCACTTTTCCCTGCTTTTTTTCAGTCAATTTCTTGTCTTTTCCTCCTTATGAACAGCAAATGTTCATACACAATATGAAATAAAATTTCTTGGTTTGACCGATTTAGTTTGTTAGCAAACTTTAAGTTGGCTTGAGAAAGCCTAGCCAGTAAGTTTTAAGTAGTTTTAAAAGCTTTTAGTTTAAAGAAAGTTTAAAGGTTTTCAGTTTGAAATAGTTTTAGTTTGATTGATAAAGTTTGAAGATAGATAGGCTAGATAGATATAAATAAAGAAAAAAAGAAAAATTAGTTAGAAAGAAAAAGAAAGAAAGAAAGATTAGTTAGAAAGAAAGAAACATTAGTTAGAAAGAAAGAAGAAAGATAAAAAAGAAAGATTAGTTAGAAAGAAAGAAAAAAGAAAGATTAGTAAGAAAGAAAAGTAAGAAAGAAAGAAAAGTAAAAAAGAAAAAAGAAAGATTAGTAAGAAAGAAAGAAAAGTAAAAAAGAAAAAAGAAAGATTAGTTAGATAGAAAGAAAAGTAAGCAAGAAAGAAAAGAAAGATTAGTTATAAAGAAAGAAAAAGAAAAAAGAAAGATTAGCTAGAAAGAAAGAAGAAAGACTGGTTAGAAAGAAAGAAAGAAAAAAAGAAAGAAAGATTAGTTAGAACGAAAGAAAAAAGAAAGATTTGTTAGAAAGGAAAGAAAGATTAGTTAGAAAGATTAGATTAGTTAGAAAGAAAGCATGTCGCTAGCATGGTTTTAGCATGATTAGCAAGTCGCCAACATGATTCTAGCATGACTAGCAAGTCGCTAGCATGATTTTAGCAAGTCACTAGCATGATTTTAGCATTACTAGCAAGTCCCTAGCATGATTTTAGCATGATTAGCAAGTCGCTAGCATGATTTTAACATGACTAGCAAGTCGCTAGCATGATTTTAGCAAGTCGTTAGTATGATTTTAGCATGACTAGCAAGTCACTAGCATGATTTTAGCATGACTAGCAAAGTCGCTAGCATGATTTTAGGATGACTAGCAAATCATTAGCATGATTTTAGCATGATTTTAACATGACTAGCAAGTCACTAGCATGATTTTAGCATGACTAGCAAGTCGCTAGCATGATTTTAGGATGACTAGCAAATCATTAGCATGATTTTAGCATGACTAGCAAGTCACTAGCATGATTTTAGCATGACTAGCAAGTCACTAGCATGATTTTAGCATGACTAGCAAGTCGCTAGCATGATTTTAGCATGATTAGCAAGTCGCCAACATGATTTTAGCATGACTAGCAAGTCGCTAGCATGATTTTAGCATGAATAGCAAGTCGCTAGCATGATTTTAACATTACTAGCAAGTCCCTAGCATGATTTTAGCATGATTAGCAAGTCGCTAGCATGATTTTAAGCATGACTAGCAAGTCGCTAGCATGATTTTAGCAAGTCGTTAGCATGATTTTAACATGACTAGCAAGTTGCTAGCATGATTTTAACATGATTAGCAAGTCGCTAGCATGATTTTAGCATGATTTTAGCATGATTAGCAAGTCGCTAGCATGATTTTAACATGACTAGCAAGTCGCTAGCATGATTTTAGCATGACTAGCAAGTCGCTAGCATGATTTTAGGATGACTAGCAAATCATTAGCATGATTTTAGCATGATTAGCAAGTCGCTAGCATGATTTTAGCATGACTAGCAAGTCGCTAGCATGATTTTAGCATGACTAGCAAAGTCGCTAGCATGATTTTAGCATGATTAGCAAGTCGCTAGCATGATTTTAGCATGACTAGCAAGTCCCTAGCATGATTTTAGCATGATTAGCAAGTCGCTAGCATGATTTTAGCATGACTAACAAGTCGCTAGCATGATTTTAGCAAGTCGTTAGTATGATTTTAACATGACTAGGAAGTCACTAGCATGATTTTAGCATTACTAGCAAGTTGCTAGCATGATTTTAGGATGACTAGCAAATCATTAGCACGACTTTAGCATGACTAGCAAGTCGCTAGCATGATTTTAGCATGACTAGCAAGTCGCTAGCATGATGTTAGCATGACTAGCAAGTCGCTAACATGATTTTAGCATACATTAATAGATAGATAGACAGATAGATAGATAGATAGATAAAGGTTTGAAGATAGATAGATAGATAGATAGATAGATAGATAAGGTTTGAAGATAGATAGATAGATAGATAGACAGACAGACAGACAGATAGATAGATAGATAGATAGAAAGATAGATAGATAGATAGATAAAGGTTTGAAGATAGATAGATAGATAGATAGATGAGGTTTGAAGATAGATAGATAGATAGATAGATAGATAAAGGTTTGAAGATAGATAGATAGATAGATAGATAAAGGTTTGAAGATAGATAGATAGATAGATAGATAGATAAGGTTTGAAGATCGATAGATAAATAGATAGATAGATAGATTAGTTATTAGTTAGAAAGAACATAGATAGCTTAAAGCTTAATTGAGTATCTATGGCTTCTAGCAGTTTACATTAAACATAGTTCAAACAGACATGGACTTTTGGTCAATGAAAGTCTATGGGACTTTTTATGATTTTTAATATTAATTTTTAAGAAAACCGTAACTCAAACCAGTCTGAAAAGATATAGCACACTAAGTCAGAACAGTATGAAGATCTGACCCGAGTTTGGAGTATGTAGCTTGAACGGTCTAGGAGGAGTTAGTGTCCAAAAAATTTGCGGTCAGAAAAATAAGAAGAAGAAGAAGAAGAAGAAGAAGAAGAAGAAGAAGAAGAAGAAGAAGAAGTTTAAATAGGATTTCAGTAAGTTGGCTTTCCCAAGCCAACTTAATTAATTTACATACACATACGGATCGAACACTTCCGGTGGCTTCACTGCCTAACGGCAGATTATATATAGATCAGTGTTATATATAGATCAGTGGTGTATATATATATATATATATATATATATTGATGAAGAGATGCATCAATGATGCATTGGTGAAGAGATGTCCACCTTAAATTTAAAAAGTAAACTATTGCAGGGATGGTAATTATAAAGAAATTTATAGTAAACATCGTATTGTTGAATCATCAAGCACACTTTTCTTTTATGTGTTGAGAAAAGACGAGGATATCGGGATTATATCAGTTTTAGCTGGTATATTTACCATAGTAAACGGTCGATAAGGCTCATGTGTACTGTAGGCTAGTATTTACTGCTAGATTTGACACATCAAACCAATTGAAATACAGTATTTCTTAGAAAAAACGACAACATTTAGATGCAATGGCTGTAGCACAGCTGTGCAGTCTTGTCATTTTTACCGGGAGAATATATGTACTACACTGTAAAAAACAACCTATAGAATCTACTCAATATAATGGGGTAAACTGATGTAACAATTTACACTCAGTTTGTTTGGGTAGATTCTATCCTATATGTCTGAGTAAAGAATACCTGAATTTATCAGCTAAGACAAACTAAAAAAAAGTAGGTAAAGTCTACACAGCAAAAAGCCCAGTGTTAAATGAACTCTCCCGGGAGTTTGAGTCCATACTCAAGAGTATTAAAATGAACACTGAAGCAGTGTTAGAGTTAATGAGGTAATTAAGTGATTCATTGAGTGATGATTGACCATTATTAAAGATGCCTGATGTTAATAAGCAGAATCACCAAAAGGAGAAAATCTAATTTTGTAAGTTGCCATTATAGTGGTCAGTGTTAGCATTAGTTTAGCTCTTTACCAGTAACTTCTTAATATTAGATATCGTTTGGGTGTTGTAATTGAGTTATAACAGTCAGACAAACCAGAAAAAATGAGATGTTGTGGTTTTAAATATGCTTTGACAAAGTCATGAAGTAGTGATCAGAATAAGTGAGTCGTATTCTGTTTATGTTAGTTTAATCAGACAGGTGTTTCTGAAATTTATTTGACCGAAAAAAATATAAACATTTTTTTAGATTTAGACACACAGATATCAACAAGCAGCATGAGAATCACAACAATGGTGACCAACAAAACGTATGTTGTAGCCAATCAAAACTCATCCATATCTCCCATCATGCATTGTGGCATGAATAAATTATGAGCTGATGATTTACATGACGTTTAGAGTTTCTGGATATGCTGTTTGTCACCATTTTTGAGATTCATATGCTGATTCATGATGTCTGTGTGTGCCTAAAAGAACAGCTTTTGAAAGTTTTTTTTTTTTCGGAGGAGCTTGTAAGAAGTCCATTCAAAATAATAAAAAAAAAAAAATCAGGCTTTATCATTTTTTTGCTGCTGTGAAACCACAAGGCAGTTGTAATAAATAAAGGATATAGAACACTAAATGGTTTCAGTGGGTCAAATTAAGTTTATTTTAAAACAGAATTATCACCACTGCATGACTTTGCTCTTTGGCTTGTCTGGCTAGTTTAACTAAACAGTTGAACAAAAGTTAATGTTAAAAAGCTACGGGTCAAGAGCCCAACTAATGCTAACACTGACCACTATAATGGTGATGTAAACATTTTGGTGTCTTCAATAATTTTCAATCATCACTCAATGAATCACTTAATTACCTCATTAACTTTGACACTGCTTCAGTGTTCATTTTAACACTCAAATAATCTCCCGCGAAAGTTCATTTAAGCTTTTTGCTGTGTAGACTTTATCTACTTTTTTTAATTTGTCATAGCTGTTAAATTCAGGTATTCTTTACTCAAATATATAGACAAACGAAGTGCAAATTGTTACTTCAATTTACCTCATTTTATTGAGTAGATTCGTAAATTTAGGTTTTCTTTACTCAAATATATAGGGTAGAATATACCCAAACAAACTAAGTGCAAATTGTTACATCAGTTTACCCCATTATATTGAGTAGATTCTATAGGTTGTTTTTTACAGTGTATATTGACTTGAAGCACTGACGATTGTTTACAATAGTGAGTAGCCTACAGAATATAATGCAATTAAAACAATTATAGACCATTTCGCTAGATGTAAACAACACTGGTCCAGAAGCACTTCCTGTTTTTTTGTTTTTTATTTTATTTCACATATACAAATACATCTTAAAGGTGCTAATGTAACATTTTCATCCAGTCAAATGTTATGTTGGTTGTATTTTTGTGTGATGTTTGTGTAAATTAAAAAAAAAAGAAACAGGAAGTGTATCGGGACCAGTATGTTTACATCTGAC
Organism: Labeo rohita; assembly: GCF_022985175.1. Lineage (NCBI taxonomy): Eukaryota > Metazoa > Chordata > Actinopteri > Cypriniformes > Cyprinidae > Labeo > Labeo rohita. The sequence goes on along the minus strand of NW_026129339.1, from coordinate 26,395 downwards.
GAAATGGTCTATAAAACCTCCTAATAAATAAATACATAAAAAATGAGAGGGGAATGTCTCAGTTACGTATGGTAACCCTCGTTCCCTGATGGAGGAAACGGAGATGTTGTGTCAAGTGTATGACACTAGGGGTCGCTCTTGGGAGCCCAAACACCTCTGATAGTTTTGAGAAAGGCCAATGAAATTGGGTGTGCAGATTTGCATAGCTGGCCACGCCCCGGCCATCCAGGTATAAATAGGGCAGTGCGTGCTTCTGCTCACTCGTTCTGATTTGAGGAGCCGAAGCGTCTCAACTCACTCAGAGGTGGTCCAGAGTTGTGGCATGGAGGACACAACGTCTCCAACGTTCCCTATCTGTCATACACTCCGAGTTGTGTCAAGTGTACGACACTAAGGGTCCCTATATAAACACGCCACAAGTCTGGCCGTGTCACGAGTGATCGGGCACAGATAGTAACAAGCCAACGTGTTAACATAAATGCAGCTCACCTCTTCGTGACCTTCCAACGTCCAAGAACTGACCTGTTACAGCAGTGTCCTGCAGCCGGGCCTTCCTCAGTGGAGTGGCTGAGTGTCTTGCGAACGTTGGGAAGTGACTGTTTCCCGAGGGAAAAAGGCACTACGGAGATCACAACCTGCCCAGAGGGGGGATATAAAGTGAACATCATTAGATATGGGACCTGAGGTGGGTCTCACGCCAGGGGAGACGACCAAACTCAGAACCTAGAGACAAACCTGTCTTTAGGGGAAACACCGCACCACAGAGAGATCTAGGTGGAAATACACACATGGGGCCACATGAGGAGCCAGTACATATGGGGCACAAATCCAACCATGAGTTAATAAAGGTGCTCATACCTTGTGTTGGAATTTTGCAGCGAGTTCCTCTGCTGAACTCTGCCACGTCCAGAAGTGCCAAATGATGGAGAGGGTGTCCAGGGTTCACGTCAGGAAACCTCCTGAAACTTAGAAGCATAATCACCAATAGGGGAAGTGCTTAGGCAAGCTCTACACCAACCAGTGTGCTGAGTCAGGAGCTTGCGTTTAACCCTCTGGGGTCTGAGGGTATTTTGGGGCCCTGGAGAAGTTTTGACATGCCCTGACATTTGTGCTTTTTTCAGACTCTAGCCGACACTGGTTCCATGCACAAATTGTAAAATCTGACAAATGTGTTAGGTGTAGCCCAACCTGCAGCTCTACAGATGTCTGTTAACGAGGCCCCACTCGCAAGAGCTGCCGAGGCAGCGACGCCCCTGGTCAAGTGGGCTCTCACTCCCAGTGGGCAGGGTAAGCCTCTGGCCTGGTAGGCCGTATGGATCGCGTCCACTAGCCAGTGGGAGATCCTTTGTTTGGAGATAGCTTTCCCCTTCTGCTGTCCTTTATAACAGACAAAGAGCTGTTCAGAACGTCTGAAGGGCTGAGTTTGTTCATGTAAATGCGCAGGGCACGGACTGGGCATAACAAGGTCAGGTTGGGGTCATCTTCCTGGGAAGAAATAGCTTGCAAGGTCACCACCTGGTCTCTGAAGGGAGTGGTGGGGACCTTGGGCACGTATCCAGGCCGGGATCTCAAGACAATGTGAGAATCTGCCGGCCCAAATTCCAGGCACGAACTGTTAACGGGGAGGGCTTGGAAGTCTCCCACTCTCTTGACAGAAGTGAGCGCAGTCAGGAGAGCCGCCTTTAAGGAGAGGGCGTCAAGTTCGACTTACTGAAGGGGCTCAAACGGATCCTGTTGTAGGCCCTGAAGGACCACAGCGAAATCCCAAGAGGGGATAAGGTGCGGCCGAGGAGGGTTTAGCCTCTGGGCTCCTCTAAGAAACCTGATTATCAAATCGTGTTTCCCCACCGATCTGCCACTCACCAAGTCATGATTAGCTGATATAGCTGCCACATGGACCTTGAGTGTTGAGGCAGATAGGTGCCTGTCCAGGCCTCCTTGGAGGAAGGATAACACTGACTCGATGCCACATCTCCAGGTTCTGTTGGGCCAGAATGGGGCCACCAAGAGAATCTGTGCCTGGTTGCATAAAGCACCTTAAGTGTAATTTTCCCTTAAGATCGGCCTTAAGTTTCCCTTATACTTAAGGGCGTTGCATAACATATCCCTTAAATGTTACTTAAGGGTTTCTTTAGTTGAAACATCAAAAATCCTTTCTCTTAGGTATCCCTTAAAACCCTTTAAGTGTTGCATAAAGCCCCTTACCTGTCATTTCCCTAAATATAACATAACAGTATGGAAAATGTCACCTTAAGTGCTTCACAGCGCACAGATTCAATCCACGATCGGCCTCTTTATATGTTAAACATTGTAATTTAGGCATTTATTTACATATAACCATTGATCAAATTACATCCACACATAATACCTTGAACGTGAGTCTGTCACTCACGAGAACAACATAATATTTATTAGTGTATTTTCCTACATATTACCTCAAGATGATTTAAAAAACACACATAAAACGTATATTGTCACAATCGTGTGTTTATTGTGTTTACGTTTCAGTTTAGCTGCAGCGATTACTGCTGTATTCCATCATAACACTTTTATGAGTCTGGACTGGACTTTTAGCGCAAGAGCGCCCTCCGGCTTCGAATATGAATGAAACATACACAGCATGAGAGTGTTCAGCACTTCATAAAGTACACATCGCTTCGGAAACTCAATAAAATGATTTTTCTGAATTTTTCGCTTTGAGTGAATTATCAGTTTGAGTTTCCGTCTTGCTTGGTCCTTCTCGTTTATATTTGGTTTTCTTTTTTGTTCTCCTTATCCATGTTATATTGTTTTCTGTGAAAACTTACACAGCTATCTGCATAACAAATAACATGTCCATAGCAACAGTAGATTTTTTTAATGGCAAACCTTGAATCGCTGTCGTAAAACACTTAACGGTTTCCCTTTAATAAGGGAAGTGTTTAAAGGATTATATGCAACCCCCTTAAATCATCCCCTTAGGTAAGGGGAAATCATGCCTTAAGTTTCATACTTAAGGGAAAAACTTAAGGTTTTTTATGCAACCGGGCACTGTTCCTTGTCCTCCCTGACTTTGCACAGAGTCTGTGCAATGAGGCTTACTGGGGGAAACGCATACTTGAGCTGGTCCCTCGGCCAACTGCGTGCCAGTGCATCTATACCGAGGGGAGCATCGGTACGACCGTACCACAACTGGCAGTGGGTGGATTCCGGTGAGGGAAAGAGATCTACTTGTGCCTGGCTGGACCAATTGGGGTGGAGCCTCCACTCGCCTCCAAGCGAAATCTGTCGCGACAGAGAAACGGCCACACGTTTGGCTTTGCCCGGAATGTGAGTGGCACACAGAGACCTGAGTCTGTGTTACCTCCACAGCAGGAGATGGCGGGCTAGTTGTGACAAAGGAGCAAAAGGAGCGTACACCGCCCTGATGATTGATGTAGGCCACAGTCGCCATGTTGTCTGATCGGACCAACACATGCTTGCCCTGAATCAAAGGTCGGGACCTCCTCAGGGCTAGAAGCACTGCCAACAACTCTAGGCAAGTGATGTGCCAATGCAGTCGGGGGCCTGTCCATACCCCAGAAGCTGCATGCCCGTTGCGGACGGCACCCCAGCCTGTTTTGGAAGCATCTGTGGTGACAATGATGAGTCTGAACACTTGTTCCAAGGGTACTTCTGACTGCAGGAACACAATGTCTGTCCAAGAGCTGAGTGTCTTGTGACATGATGGTGTGATGTTCACACGTGGTGTGATGTTCACCCATCGCGGGACTTGGGTATGAAGCCAGTCTTGTAGCGGTCTCATGTGCATCAAACCCAGCGGCGTGACCGCGACTGAGAATGCCATGTGCCCCAGGAGCCTCTGAACTTGTTTCAGGGGGACCATAGACCCGCATCTGAGTATTGCTGCACACCTCAGCACTGACTGTGCATGCTCTGGGGCGAGATGCGCAAACATATTGACCGAGTCCCATTCCACACCGAGAAAAGAGATTCTCTGTGCCGGGAAGAGTTTGCTCTTTCCCCAGTTGACCCGAAGTTCCAACTGAGCCAGATGGTTGAGAACCGTGTCTCTGTGAATGAAACCAAATCCCACGAGTGAGCTAGAGATAGTCAGTCATCGAGATAATTGAGAATGCGGATGCCCACTTCCCTGAGGGAGGCAAGGGCAGCCTCCGCTACCTTCGTAAAGATGTGGTGCGACAGAGAGAGGCCGAAGGGGAGAACCTTGTACTGATAAGCCCAACCCTCGAAGGCAAACCACAGGAACGGCCTGTGTCTTGGAAGGATCAAGACATGAAAGTACGCGTCCTTCAGGTCTATTGCCACAAACCAATCTTGAGCCCTGACACACGTGAGAATGTGCTTGAGGGTTAACATTTTGAATGGGAGCTTGAGTAGGGCCCGATTCAAAACTCTCAGGTCTAAGATTGATATGAGCCCACCACCCTTCTTAGGTACAATGAAGTAGGGGCTGTAAAACCTTTTTCTTCATTTCGGTTGAGGGGACAGTTTCTATCACATCCTTCACGAGAAGGACTGCAATTTCCGCACGAAGAACCTGTTGGATTACAAATTTCTAAAAGGTTATGTATATTGTGATTTACATTTTTTACATTAAGAGCAGACAGCCCAAGCCCTGAGACAGTAACCTTTTGTCTTTATGCAGTTCCTGAGCATCTGGCAGGTTTCCCAAGTTAAGTGTGAAGTCTAAGCTCAAGGTACAACTGGGCCTTTTGTTTAGCACCTTTGCATTTGAATGACACTTGTATGCTAAATAGATCAAGGCTGGGAAAAATCTTTTACTGGGCTGATTTCCTGTACCACATTTGCATGCTTTGTTTAGATTGATTCCACCTCTATGTACTCCGCCTCCTTCAAACCTATATACTCTGCTGTGCTGAGATTTTGTCAGACTTTTTGATGACTGCAGTGCCGAGCAGCGAGTATCTGAATAAAGAGAAACTTCTGCTTCAAGATATCCAAAAACGTCTCCTGGTCTCTAAGAAAAAATTCACAACAGTTTTGGTGCCGTGACCCGGATAGAGCTCCTACAAGCGGGTACAAGCGTACCCTCTGTTGATCAGAGAAGTTTTAGTGTTGTGATTGTGTGGTAACAAAGAAACTCACAACATGGTTAGAAAGAACGCTAGGCTGATCTCCACAACTGAAAAAGGTGGTCTCGCAACTCCTTTGTGGTCAGATAGCGAATTCAAATCACTGTTAGGAGTGCAAATGAACCTAATAGTAACTGAAAAAGTTAGACGAGAATTAACTAAGAAATATGAGATCCATCCAGACAAGACTTGGTCTGTAGATGAGTGTAAAAAAGTACTTGGAGCATGTATTCGTAAGAACAATGTGAAAGACATTATCTGCTGCCACAGAGAATTTGGTTTAGCGCTAGCTACACAACAGTCTCAGCATAACTCAGAGCTAGAGGAACAGAACAAAGAGCTCCGGGCTAGAATATCCGCTTTGACTAAGAAATTGAACGGCAACAAAGCTTTATAAAAAACTGATATGGAAGTTAGTCAGCCTGATAACAAGCTTTCTTTGAAACAGATGTAGCCATCCAATCAGTAACTGATGTGCCTGCACTGTAAAAAAACAACCTATAGAATCTACTCAATAAAATGAGGTAAACTGAGGTAACAATTTACACTCAGTTTGTTTGGGTAGATTCTATCCTATATGTCTGAGTAAAGAATACCTGAATTTATCAGCTAAGACAAACTAAAAAAAAAGTAGGTAAAGTCTACACAGCAAAAAGACCAGTGTTAAATGAATTCTCGCAGGAGTTCATTTGAGTGTTAAAATGAACACTGAAGCAGTGTCAAAGTTAATGAGGTAATTAAGTGATTCATTGAGTGATGATTGAAAATTATTGAAGACACCAAATGTTTATGTCATCATTATAGTGGTCAGTGTTAGCATTAGTTGGGCTCTTGACCCGCACCTTTTTAACATTAGCTTTTGGTTAACTTGTTACTAGCCAGACAAGCCAAAGAGCAAAATCACGCAGTGGTGATAATTCTGTTTTAAAATAAACTTACTTTGAGCCACTGAAACTTCTTACTAGCTCCTCCGATCCAAAAAAAAAAAAAACTTTCAAAAGCTGTTCTTTTAGGCACACACAGACATCATGAATCAGCATATGAATCTCAAAAATGGTGACAAACAGCATATTCAGAAACAGATCAACTCTAAACATCATGGAAATCATCAGCTCATAATTTATTCATGCCACAATGCATGATGGGAGATATGGATGAGTTTTGATTGGCTACAACATATGTTTTTGTTGGTCACCATTGTTGTGATTCTCATGCTGATTGTTGATGTCTGTGTGTCTAAATCTAAAAAATGTTTATATTTTTTCCGGTCAAATAAATTTCAGAAACACCTTGTCTGATTAACCCTCTGGGGTCGAAAAACGCGCCGGCGCAGTTTGTGGCAATTTTTCTGGTAACACCAAAAAGAACTTCAATTACGTCATTTTTGATCGTACAGATAAGAGCAATACATCAATGGAATCTGTAAGGAATTCACTTTTATTTGTGTACTCATAATAACAACAACACTCTGTGGTTTTGTGAAATAAAGCAAACAAAAAGGGTATGTAGTCTGCTGCGTTGTTGTCTGTGATCGTCATTAAGAAATGCATCACTAAAATGAACTAAAACTCCGCCAATACTCCACACAGAGACATGAGAGAGATATCTATAGAATGCCTGATATGTCTGCTTTTAAATGGAGTAAGTCTTATCGAAAACAAATATCATGTGTTAATGTAATCTGTATGAAACCAACCCCATGTCCAGTCTTTCTCGTCAGACCTAATTATTTTTAATTTGATCACGCCCACGAGCTACTTTCGGTTTGTTATTATAATCAGCCACATGGAGGCGCAAGCGGCAAACCGCCCACATCAACGTAAACAAAGCGGGAGACTTCACTTCACTGTTTATCTCGGCTGCTCGCATCTTGTTACTGGAAGAAGACGCGCTGTGAGGAGAAAGATTTTCCCTCAGAGGAAGAGCGCGATGCGACGCACGGCGAGATCCACCGAAAGAGTAAGTCTTTCTTTTATTAGCCTACTTACGTTAGTTGTTGTGTTACTGTGACATAACTTGTAGACATTATAGTAGTTAGATTTATTTCAAACTGTAATTCCTGACTACGTATAATCAAGTGAAACGTTATGAAGTATGCTTCATTTCATTGCATCAAAATGTTTCACGACGCCAGGATGTTTTTAATGTTCAATAAAATAAAAATGACGCGATATAAAAGTAATAGCGTTTACACTGAGTGATAGAGTCTAAGATTGTTTAGACAAAACTACTGTCATATACTCTGTTCACGAATAGATGTTTATGACGTGCTTAACAATAATACATTAGTTTCCCAGACATAAAATGGTTTTGTATTGTATAATACATACAAAGCATGCTTGTGTTTATGACTATAAAATCATATTTATTTATTTATTTATTTATTTATTTATCATATAACAATAGGATAATATTAGTTTATTATTAATACTCTGTTCATAAATAGATGTTTAACGTGCTAAACAATAATAATTAGTTTCTCAGATATAAAATGCCATTTTTTAAAGATAGTATAAAGCATGTGTGAGTCTATGACTACAAAATCATACTATATGTATATATTACATACACTCCTGATATTAACATGCTTACAGATGTTTTTTTGTTTTTTTTATAGTGATCTGATTCCTGCACCACAGATGAATGCTACATGAAGAGTGCTCTACCAACATCAGATGTTCAACTACACTGATTTGTTTTATTGTAAAACAATTTCCTGGAGTACTGATGATGAGTTTTGTTTCTTAAATCCATGGAAAGAAGCAGCAATCACTTAAATATCAGGTATAAGTTACTTGTTTCCCTTGTTGAACAGAATCCAGAAAACAGTTTTCAGGAATGACACAAAGTCTGTTCACGTCTCATGGTTAGATCAGTGTAATCAATAATGTGCTTTTGACCTTCATTATGTATGTTTTGATGATACAGTGTTGTAAATAAAATACAAATAGTCTAAAACTCCATTCTCTGAACCTCTCATTGTTTCTACCTGACAGTCACAGTGTCATTGATGGGCCATTAGAGGAATATCACTAAATATTCATGGTCGTTGTCACTCCCTCGCATATTCCCTTTCAGTCACAAAACATGTCTTAGAAAATTTAAATCAATATATTGTTTTCTGTAAACGTGTGAATGAGATGATTTTCACCTCTTTTTTAGAAAAAACTCTAGAGTACTACATCCAGTTCTCAAAAGTCTAGTGAACTAATGTTCTGAATGTGTTTCATGGTCTTATTTCAGTGACTTAAAGATTGTAGTTTTTCACTAACCATGCATAAATGTTGTTTTCTCAAAAACACAAACATGTACTTTAATGTTGCTTGCATATTACTGTTGTTATGAGGCGGTTCTCTGTGGCTCTGTCTGACCGTCATCAGCGGGAACCTTCTCCGGAATATTAGTTCCTACCCGGACACCTTTTGCCCGAACACCCCACTGTCTTCCACCGCTGTTGGCGCGCTCTGCCGCTATTTAAGCGGCCTATCCTCAGAGACTAGTCGCGAAGTTTTGTTCTTGTGACATCACCGAGCGTTTACCCCTGTTGGATTATTTGGATACTTTGTTACTGACCTGGACTGCCTTACGACTCTGATTCTCGCTTGTTGCCCCGACCCGCGCCTGGATATACTGTTGTTGACTTCCGCCTGATACCCCGATCTTCTGCCCGAATCTGGTACTGTCTTGCTTTGCCCGTATATTCCTGTTTGCGGTGTTGATTATCTGCCTGTTTGACCACGAGTTTGTAATAAACGGCTTGCAAATGGATCCACCGTCTGATGATTCAATGTCACAACTGTAGCCCAGTTTGTGCTGATCACAATGTAATCAGACTTTAGCCATTAATATGTTCTTTAGATACTGAAAAAAACACAAATGTGAGGGCATGTCAAAACTTCTCCAGAGCCCCAAAACACCCTCAGACCCCAGAGGGTTAAACCAACATAAACAAAATACAATACACTTTTTCTGATCACTACTTCATGACTTTGTCAAAGCATATTTAAAACCACAAAATCTAATTTCTTCTGGTTTGTCTGACTGTTATAACTCAATTACAACACCCAAACAAAATCTAATATTAAGAAGTTACTGGTAAAGAGCTAAACTAATGCTAATACTGACCACTATAATGGCAACTTACAAAATTAGATTTTCTCCTTTTGGTGATTCTGCTTATTAACTTCAGGCGTCTTTAATAATTTTAATACTCTTGAGTATGGACTCAAACTCCCGGGAGAGTTCATTTAACACTGGGCTTTTTGCTGTGTAGACTTTACCTACTTTTTTTTTAGTTTGTCTTAGCTGATAAATTCAGGTACTGTATTCTTTACTCAGACATATAGGATAGAATCTATCCAAACAAACTGAGTGTAAATTGTTACCTCAGTTTACCTCATTTTATTGAGTAGATTCTATAGGTTGTTTTTTACAGCGTAGATTCAGTGAAGGTATGTGGTGCTAGGAGAAGATCTCAGGGAATTGAGGGAATTGAAAGTGTTCCTCCCAACTCTTATGTTGTCCAGGTTCAAACAATTGCAAAAATGCTGGAACCTAAAGATATAGAGAGATTGTCCCAGAGCTTACCCTCAGCACGCACAAATTTTTCTGAATTTAGAAGAGCACTGATCAGCAAAATGCATCTCTATGACATGTCGTTAGCAGAAGTCATGCAGCTGATTTCACAAATTCTAACTGAATCTGAATTCAACAGTTTTGAGTCTGCTGTTACTTCTGAACTACAACATGCCAGTAAAGGCGATTTGAAAGAAGGTGTTTTGAAAATTCTAAAGAATATTATGGGACCCAAAATAGACTGGTCCAGAATCACTAACTGTGTACAAAAGAAAGAGGAAACTGTAAGTGAATACACTGAGAAGTTTTGCCAGTCAGGCATAACTTACAGTGGAATAGGTGATGATCCTGAAAGTGTGCTAGACGACAAAGGACCCCTAGTCCGCATCTGGTCAGATGGCCTTGTAAATGAGTACAGAAAAGCCTTGATATTCCTAGATCTAACTTGATCTAACAAAACTCTCAGAAGTAACTTAGACACGTTAGCTACTTGGGAAAGAGATTCTGATGTTAAGGCAAAAGTGAGAGTAGCAGCAGCTACATTTAGCACAACAAATCGAGGCAAGAGATGGTCTAAAAAGGAAGGGAAATGCAATTATTGTGGAAAACTAGGACATTGGGAGAAAGAGTGTAGGAAGAAGTTGCAAGATAATAAAATAAATGCTATGCATAATTCTGCTCCTTCTCAGCCCGCCTACAACCCTGAAGTAGTTCCACTAGTGACCAGTGAAACGTTAGGACAGCTCGCTCAGGCTCTTCTAAGAGCACAAAAAGAGCAGGAAAAAAACTAATTGTTGGGGCTGTGAGTAGCTACCTTTCCCCTGTAATACATCACAATGACAAAAGAATTTTTGTGAAAGGTAGCATACAAGAGAAAGATATTGACTTTTTGCTTGATACAGGTGCAGAAATCACAGTAGTTCCTACAAAATTGGCTAAAGATTTAAACATAGAAAACTAAACTTTGTTTAACTGGTGTAGTAGGTGAAGATTCTGTTTTGTATGAAACCCCGCCCATAGAGGTACAATTAGGCCCGAAAACTCTGACTACAAAATTGCTATGTGCTCCATTAAATACAGGTGCAATTCTAGGCATGGATCTACTGAGACAAGTACATCTAACTTTAGACATGTCCTCAGAATCTGCTAGCATAAAAATTGCTTCAGCACAAGTTTCTACCAGTAATGCAATCACTCCTGAGTATGCTTTCTTACAGAATCATCCAATTTGGGCTAAAGACAAAGATGATTGCGGGCTTCTCACAGGTGTAGAGCCAGCCAAATTATCAGGAGCCGCCCCTCCTGTTACCAAACAATACCCGATCAGTAAGGAAGCTATACAGGGAGTCAAACCTATTGTAGAAAAATTGCTAACGTAAGGAGTGCTCGTTAAAACCAATAGTCCCTGTAATTCACCCATATGGCCCATCAAGAAAGCCAATGGGTCATGGAGACTCACAATAGACTACAGAGTTGCCAATAAGCATATTGAAAAAATCAACCCCCTAGTAGCCGATCCATCTACAATTTGTAATGGCTTACCATTAGATTGTAAGGTTTTTTTCAGTAATTGATATGTCTAATGGATTCTTTTCTGTACCCTTGCACACTGACAGCCAGCCATGGTTAGCTTTCACAGTTGACTATGAGCAATATCAGTGGACACGTTTGCCACAGGGATTTCAAAATTCCCCAACCATATACCATCAGGCTCTCAGACGTGATTTGTGTGACCCAGAATGTCCAGTCAAACAGTCCACTATGATTCAATATGTCGATGATATTTTATTTGCCTCAACAGATCATGAGGTACATCAAACTGAATTGGCAGCATTGTTGGACTATTTGCAGAAAAAAAGGACACAAATGTAGCTTTCACAAAGCTCAAATTGCTAAAAATCAAGTTACATTTCTGGGTCAAACAATTGGTACAGGAAATAGATCCATTACACAGGATTGAGCTGCTTCAGTCAAAGCAATACCTCCGCCTACTAACATTAAAACAGTCAGATCATTTTTAGGAACAGCAGGTTACTGTAGACCTTGGATTGAAGACTATGCCTCGATTGCTCAGCCACTCTATGACTTGTTGAAAGGTCAGGTTAGAGATTCCGATACAGTTTGTATGGAAGAAATCCACCTCAAAGATTGCAATGATTTGAAGAGAGCACTATGTCAAGCGCCAGCATTAGGAATTGTCCAATCTGATAGGCCCTTTGTGCTTTATGTTCATGAACACTTAGGCTTTATGACTGCATGTCTAATGCAAGATCATGGGGGCAATTTATGCCCAATTCATTACTATTCTGGCAAACTTGACATTGTTGCTCAAGGTATGGGCCCATGTCTCAGAGCAGTACAGGCAGTTCATCTAGCTCTTCAGGCCTCATCAGGAATGGTGTTAGGACAGACTGTAAATGTAAGATGCCCTCATGCAGTGTCTGCACTAATGAATCAAGCAAAAGTCACTTCTGTCACATCCTCTCGTTGGGGAAATTGGTTAACAACCCTCACAGCCCCGAACATTGTTTTACAGCGTGCACCAGTCACAAACCCATCCTCATGTATGATGTCTGTAATGACTGAAGTTGTCCTAGAGGATGAAGGAGAAATGGCTCATGATTGTGTTACACTTACATACACACCTACAAGTGAAATAACAGAAACTCCCATAGATAATGTTGTTTGTTGATGGTTCAGCTCAAGTTATTGAAGGTAACAGACGAGCAGGTTATGCAGTAACTTCTACCACTGAAGTGGTAGCTTCAGGTCGTCTTCCAGATCATTTTTCAGCTCAAGCTGCAGAACTAGTAGCCTTAACTAGAGCATGCACGCTAGCGTCAGGATCAACTGCAAATATCTACACTGATTCCAGGTATGCTTTTGGGGTAATTCATGATTTTGGTATCATTTGGCAAAATAGACAGTTGTAACTTCTGCTGGATCACCCATTAAGCATGTTGGATTAGTGAAAGATCTAATGTTTGCCATCAAAATTCTAAAGAAATTAGCTGTGATCAAAGTGAAAGCACATCTCACAACTAATACTACGGAAGCTAAAGGTAATGCTCTTGCTGATGTAGCTGCTAAACAGGCTTGTTCATATGCAAATGTACAGGTGTGTTCAGGTAGTACATCTGTACAGACAATTCTGCCTCCTGAATCAATCATTGATCTGTACAAAGACATTCCTTTATATGAAGCATGGACATGGTTATACAAAGGAGCCACAGTGGATTCATCTGGTTGCTGGACCAACGGAGGAAAATATATTGCTCCCGAATCACTGCTGCCATATTTGGCTCAACAAATACACAATTTGGGTCCAGCAACAATGAATCACAGGTTCTCAAATCAATGGTGGAATCCAAAATTCAGAAATTTAGCCACTGAAACAGTCAAGAGATGCGTTACATGTCAAAAAAATAATGATGTGCGAGCAGCAACTACAGCAGCAACACATACCCCAGCTCCACCAGGACCGTTTCGTCACCTGCAAGTTGATTACATATCATTGCCTCCTTGTAAGGGAAAAACTGATGTTTTGATAGTGATAGACAAGTTCTCAAGATGGATAGAAGCTTATCCAACAGGGCGTGCCACAGCTGCACATACTGCTAAATGTCTTGTCACTGATTTCATTCCCAGATGGGGATTACCAGATAGCATTGACTCAGATCAAGGTACCCATGTCTAAAATGTTGAAAATTAAGTGGAATCTTCACTGTCCTTATAGGCCACAAACATCGGCGCAAGTCGAACGTGCAAACAGATCAATCAAAACCAGGCTAAGCAAAATGCATCAGGAAGGAGTATTATGGGTCGAAGTGCTGCCAGCGGTACTGTGTAGTATGAGAGCATCACCTAACAGATCAGTAGGTCTAAGCCCTCATGGGATTATTACAGGACACCCAATGCAGATGCCAGGTGTGATTGATCTTAGAAATGCTGATGTGCACATTGCCTCAGATGCCCTGATCACTTATTGTGAAAACCTTACAAAGGCAGTACAGAGTTCCAGAGAAAGAGTTGAGTCGTGTTGGCAGAATCCACCAGAAGGTGGACACACAATCATCCCAGGTCAGTGGGTTATGATAAAGTCATTCAGAAACAAACCATTAGAGCCTAAGTGGCACGGACCACATCAAGTGATGTTGATTACAGCAGCTGCAGTCTTGTGTCAGGGAAGGAAAACCTGGACTCATGTGTCACACTGTAAAGTTGTTCCCCCACCTACAGGGATAGGATAGGACACAGGAGCCCAGGGAAGAACCGAATGCAACAGGCTTCGGGGGCCAACCCTGAGGTGAAGACTTCCTTATAGGCTTTCCCCATCCACTAGTCCATCCTTACCTCACTGTTCTTTGGGTGTCACGGGAATTAAGAACTAGGGAAAGAAGGAACAACAAGACCAGACTCAGATTGAACAGAGGATACAACTCTATTGTTTGCAAACTTTTACAACAAATACTGCTCTGTCATCTTTTGTTTTCTTTCTTACTCTGTGCAGATACCCCTTGATGGCTGTCCCGAGACCCATACACATCGACCCCCTCACCTGTGTATGAAGCTACAAACTTTAAAGGACAACTACACCCACTGCCGAGCCAACTGTCACGGAAGACAGAACATAAAAAAAAAACACAACGCAGAGAATCAAATGAAAGAACTTCAGTCATCCATCAACATGATCAAGATTGCCGTTCTAGTAATCATCATGAACATCGTACAAGCTATAGACTCCAGAAACAACATATTCTTAGAACTGATGAATATGTCAAGAAATGCCTTGTTTGCTGGAAAGAATGTTTGCATGCCACACCCACCTTCAGTAAAAGCAGGGATCCCATGGGTGGCACACCCCATCTCCCACTGTGACACATGCACCTTATTCGGAGTTCAAACAAGTGGAATCTTCAACAGAAGTACATGCCACACAACTCCTCCAGCTTCTCCGTGTTGCATTCCTGGATTACCATCCTGCAACCTGACTTCAGCTACTCCCATTGTGACAGATTTACTCTTGCCAATGACTTTTCCTGGGTGCATGGAAAATGATGCTCCAGCCTCGACTCCATTGGGTGAAATTCCTCATGAACGTTGCAGCTTTGTGATCAAAATGAGTACATATTCCCATGTGGACATTACTCCATCAGCAGGAAGAGAGGAAATGGACTTGTCTCCACAGGACATCATCTCTCCCAAAATTCTTCTCAGTAAATCAGTGGTGTATGATTCCTCCACTGACTGGCACCTTCTGGTTATGTGAAACTTCTGTCTACAACATCCTACCTAGCCAATTCAACGGCAGGTGCACCTTGGTTTATGTTCTACCAGCTATCAGAGAGAATACACACTCCTCCCCAAGCTCTCCACATTTACTAAGCAAACAAAGAAGATGGCTGCATCCCCGGACTCACTTGTGCACAAACATGGTGGTCAAGAACTCTTGGAGCCTTAATCCTGTCTTATGGTGTCATACAGGCCCTGAATCAAGTCAGAAGCTTATCGAATTCTGTACAGAAACTAGCTAATGATACAGCTTTGGCCCTAGGTAACATCACGGACACTCTCACCTCGCACAAGATAATGATCTTACAGAACAGAGTGGCGGACATTAGAAGCATGTTTGTTTCTGTGTCAGCATGCTTTTCATCACTACAGACAATCAACACAGAACTTTTTTTTTTAAGTGTCTAAATTTGTATTTTATGAGAGTTTTTTTGTAGAACTCTCAAAGGAGGAATTGTTGGATTACAAATTTCTAAAAGTTATGTATATTGTGATTTACATTTTTTACATTCTAAGAGCAAACAGCCCAAGCCCTGAGACAGTAACCTTTTGTCTTTATGCAGTTCCTGAGCATCTGGCAGGTTTCCCAAGTTAAGTGTGAAGTCTAAGCTCAAGGTACAACTGGGCCTTTTGTTTAGCACCTTTGCATTTGAATGACACTTGTATGCTAAATAGATCAAGGCTGGGAAAAATCTTTTACTGGGCTGATTTCCTGTACCACATTTGCATGCTTTGTTTAGATTGATTCCTCCTCTATGTACTCCGCCTCCTTCAAACCTATATACTCTGCTGTGCTGAGATTTTGTCAGACTTTTTGATGACTGCAGTGCCGAGCAGCGAGTATCTGAATAAAGAGAAACTTCTGCTTCAAGATATCCAAAAACGTCTCCTGGTCTCTAAGAAAAAATTCACAACAAACCGCAGCGTTTACTGCCTCGAACCAAGGTAGCAAGAACTCCATGGAACTTGGGCAGATGACTCGCAAACTGGATTGCATAGCCGAGTCGAATGGTCCTAAGGAGCCAGCGGGAAGGATTGGGGAGGTTCAGCCAATCCGAAAAATTCTCTGCTAGGGGTCTCAAAGGAGTTACATCCGACGTACCTAGGATGGGGGCACCGTGGCTGAGAAAACCCGGCGGGTTCGTGCCGTGAGAGCTGATTCTTGATTCCCTGATTCTTCTCAGGGGAATCCTCTGCTCAAATGCTTCACTTGTGAAATGTATAAAAAATAAATCTCAAATTTAAGGGGTGTGTCTTATTACTGCTTCATAAAAAAACATTTAGAAATATGTTTTATTCACAGAACAATAGCACAACAAAAGTTATTGAAATGAAACAATTGAGAAAAAGCTTTCAAAGCATGACAAAGATTGTGCAGTTTTCCACCCCCTAGAGGAAGATATTGAACTTGTTTTGACCAAATTTGACATTCAGAAGTTTAAATAAATTAATTTTAGGATGCACACAGTTTGATTTGTAAACTCCAGGTGGTGTGTCTTGTTACTTGTTCAAAGAACAATATTTACAGCCATATTTCACTATCAAATGTAAATGGATGTACGCTATAGAATTAAATTTGAATCTGTTAACACATTAATTTTTGAAACATACAGTATTTCATCTCAATTTCAAAGGCTGTGTCTTGTTACTGGTTCATAGACGAACATTTAAATGTTGGTTTTATTCACAAAACCTTCCAAAGAGTGTCCTGTATTACTGCCCCTAGAGGAACATACAGTTGTTTTGACTGAGTTTGACATTCAAACTATTTTAATAAAAATGTAAAATGCATACAGTTTTACGTCTCAGCTGCAAAAGGCGTGTCTTGTTACTTGGGCCTAAAAGAGCATTTCCATGCACGTTTTACTGTCATATGTAAATCAGGATACATGCTATTGAATTAAATTCAAATCTGTTAATAAATTCATTTAAAAATGCTTGCAGTTTTCATTCTCAAATCCAAAGGGTGTGTCTTTTTACTGATTCCTGTAAGAACATTTTGGTGGTGGTTTTAGCCATGTAACTATAATAGAACACGTACTATTAAAAATAAAAGCAATACATAATTTAGGTAAAATAAATACAATCTTCTATCTCAGGTTTAAAGGTTGTGTCTTGTTACAGATTTCATAAAGAACATTCTGCAGTAGTTTTCATTGTCAAAAGTGATGCAGAAGTCACACGCTATTGACATTTAAAAATCGCTTGTGAAACCTTCCAAAGCGTGTTCTGTATTACTGCCCCCTAGAGGAACATACTGCTGTTTTGACTGAGTTTGACATTCAAATGAACATTTGTCAAATGAACATTTTAATTCAGGTTTTACTTTCATATTTAATTCAGAACACATGCTATTGAATTAAACATTTAAAAAATGCTGTAAATTCCTTTTTTTTTTTTTTTTTTTTTTTTTTGAGCAGTTAAAGTGTCCACTATTCTTCAGAAAACATCTCCAGGTCTCACAAACTCTTTGGGTAAATTGTAGTAATTTTGTCTTCTGGGAAACATATTGTTTTTTTTTTTTTTTGTTCTGACGTATTTCATCTATTAGTTTGTCTTGTGGACTATATGTAAACATCTCTGATGCAAAATGTCTTACTTAAAAAACATTTTGCAGATTCTGCAATGGTTATGTAAACTTTTGACCACAACTGTGTCTCTTCATAGAACTGTAAGTCAGATTAAGTCCCGGTAGTGGAGTCAAATTTACCCTTCGTACTCTATGACAGCGAGCAAATGTTTATATTTATTTATTGTTTACAAATTGTTACTTAGAGTCAAAAAATGTAAACGTTACCCTCCAAAATAAATGATTTAAATTAACAAATAAATACATTAATTAATTAATTAAAACTTTTTTTTTTCAATAATTCTCATTTTTTCACGGTTGTCAGTTGCAGTCATCCAATAATTGTAATTATTAAACGTGATTTTTGCTGTTTAAATACCTTATGTAATGTTTTATTATTATTGTTGTTATTATTATTATTATTATTAATATTATTGTTATATTTATTTATTTATTTTTATTTATTTATTTATTTTTTAATATCAATGTTCATTAAGCAGTATCATTTCCTGTTTGAATAAATTTTCTATATTACATATCACTGAAATAACATATGGGACCGTCCTCAATATTTTACTCAAAAGTACAGTATCATTAAACAAACAAACAAAAAAACAAACAAACAAACAAAAAAAACCCTAGAATAATATACTGCCTTTCTTAAGAGTGGTAATGCATAATGAAATATTTATGTATGTATGTTTATTTATATCTAGAGATATATTGTATTTTGCTACATTGTAATTTGTATTGTTCCATACTCATATGATAATTTATGTATTATATATCAATAAAATAATATACTATATATGGACTGTTTTTTTCTCAAAAAACAAAACAAACAGAAAAAAATTGTGTTATTAAAGAAACAAAACAGACCCTTTAAAAATGTGCTCGATTTATTTATTTATTTATTTTTTGTCTAATTGATGTATTGAATTGGAAATTCAGTTTGAGTTGCATGTGTTCTCTTATAATTCTGTGACTAAAACCAACATTAAAAGATTATTCTAGAAACCAGTAACAAGGAAATATAAATGGTTTTGTATTGCAGAATGCATACAAATCATGCTTGTTTATGACTAAAAAGTCATATTTATTTATTTATCGTATAACAATAGGATAATATTAGTTTATTATTAATACTCTGTTCAAGATGTTTAATGTGCTAAACAATAATAATTAGTTTCTCAGATATAAAATGTCATTTTTTAAGATAGTATAAAGCATGTGTGAGTCTATGACTACAAAATCATACTATATGTATATATTACAGATGCTCCTGATATCAACATGCTCACAGATGTTTTTTTTATTTTTTTATTTTTTTCTAGTGATTTGATTCCTGCACCACAGATGAATGCTACATGGATACCACATGAAGAGTGCTGTACCCACATCCGATATTCAACTACACTGATATTTTATGGTAAAACTATTTCCTGGACTACTGATGATGAGTTTTGTTTCTTAAATCCATTAAAAGAAGCAGCACTTAAATATCAGGTATAATTTATTGTTTCACTTGTTGAACAAAATTCAGAAAACAGTTTTCAGGAATCATACAAAGTCTGTTCACATCTCTATGGTTAGATCAGTGTAGTCAATAATGTGCTTTTGACCTTCATTATGTATGGTTTGATGATACAGTGTTGTAAATAAAATACAAATAGTCTAAAACTCCATTCTCTGAATCTCTCATTGTTTCTACCTGACAGTCACAGTCTCACTGATGGGCCATTAGGGGAGGGCCTTTTGTCTCTCAGGTGTGAATCACTGAATATTCATGGCCGTTGTCACTCCCTCGCATATTCCCTTTTAATCACAAAACATGTCTTAGTAAATTTAAATCAGTATATAGTTTTCTGTAAACGACTGAATGAGATGATTTTCACATCATCTTGTAGAAAAAACTCTAGCCTACCACATCCAGTTCTCAAAAGTCTTGTGAACTAATGTTCTGAATGTGTTTCATGGCCTAATTTCATGTACATTAATGTACATGTTTGTTTTCTCAAAAACACAAACATGTACATTCATGTTGCTTACATATTATTGTAGCCCAGTTTGTGCTGATTACAATCAGATTTTAGCCATTAATGTTTTTTAGGTACTGAAAAAAGCACAAATGCCAGGGCGTGTCAAAACTTTTCCAGGGTGCCAAAACACCCTCAGACCCCAGAGGGTTAACCCATCAGATTTGTTGTTGCTTATTAAAACGCATGAGGGATGTAATTTTAGTTAGACACACAAAGCACGCAGTGTGAACATGTTGAAAAATAACATCTTTGAGTTTTTCAAAAACCCTAAAAATACTAAAGTTTCAAGGACGAGCATGGATGATTCAACTACCACCAACTCTGTGTCCAGCTCCACCACCGGTGGCCTTGTCAACATTTCTCCTGCTGTCCAGTTTGCTAATGTCATCCCTTCTTCAGCTAAACCCACCTCCATGTTTACAGTGCCAACAGAAGATAGAGCTGCTAACACCGCTGTCAGTGTAAACATACTTGAGGAACCTTCTCAGCCAAATGTTTCTTAATGGCTTCATCAAAGAAACGGATGAAGCATTGTGCTTTACATGTTGTTCTGCTGTTGCAAAGAAGCTAATTATTGACGACTGTACAAGAGCTGATGCCACATTTACAAAAGAAGGTTTTAGAAACTGGTGAAAGACTGTGGAACACTGTGAAAAAATCTTTCATCTTGAATCTATGAACAAGATTGCAGCATTAACCCTCTGGGGTCTGAGGGTGTTTTGGGGCCCTGGAGAAGTTTTGATATGCCCTGACATTTGTGCTTCTTTTATTATCTTAAAAACATATTAATGGCTAAAGTCTGATTACTTTGTAATCAGCACAAACTGGGCTACAATAATATGTAAGCAACATTAATGTACATGTTTGTGTTTTTGAGAAAACAATGTTTATGCGTGGTTAGTGAAAATCAAATTTTTTAAGTCACTGAAATAAGGCCATGAAACACATTCAGAACATTTGTTCACAAGACTTTTGAGAACTGGATGTGGTAAGCTAGAGTTTTTTTCTACAAAATGATGTGAAAATCATCTTGTTCAGTCATTCACTAAAAACAATATACTTATTTAAATTTTCTAAAACATGTTTTGTGATCGCAAGGGAATATGCGAGGGAGTGACAATGGCCATTGAATATTTAGTGATTCACACCTGAGAGACAAAAGACCCTCCTCTAATGGCCCATCAATGAGACTGTGACTGTCAGGTAAGAAACAATGTGAGAAGATTCAAAGACTGGGGTCATCGGATGCCCATTTTCCACAAGTTGATATGATTCTTTAGGGTCTTAATGAAAAGTCTATAATACTTTGGTTAAAAATTGTAAAAGTGTAAAACAACACCCTTTTTACCTTGTCAAAATCAGCTCTGCAAAAATCAACCCATTCTGATGCATTGTTCCTTTAAATGCAAATGAGCTCTGCTCGCCCCGCCCCTCTCTTCTCTCTGTGGAGTAACCTGCTGCTCTGAGAGATTGTTTACTTTAGCTGCAAAACTTGCTAACTAGCACATTATTAGGAAAGGTGATGGCAGAGATTCATAAAAAAGCCTTGTACTCACTTCTGCGGTAAGTGAAGCTGGATCATGAATGATTTGTGTGAACATAGACAGATATATGTAGATCGGGAGGTGCATTCCCTTCACAAACAAATGTAATCCACTGCATCTTCAGTGGCTCAGATGTCGGGAGTAAACGACAACTACTATGTTCATTATTACATCCAGCAACACAACACCTCAGTCGCTCAATTGGAGATATTCTTGTCTAACTTACATCCCTGCTCTGGCATCGAAATAATGGAGGTCAGACTGTTACAGCTGATTGAGGTAAGAGCTCATGTCAATCAACTATCGTGAGAGCGGCCTCTGACGGTGTGACGCCACAACAACAGGCATCTGAGAATGGCTCGATTTGAAAAAGGGGAGACAGGAGCAGACAGGAATATCACAGGCAGACGAAGAGAATTATCCAATAAACAAGAGCGATAAACCACAAGGCAGGCGGCTAGACAGACGTAAACGAAAAAAACAGGCGGGAGATCAAAACCAGGAACTTGGAACAGGAACTAGGGATACAACAATACAATAATTCAATAATTCAACAATCCGTGGTTTGCAAGTGGAAGGACTGGGGCTTTTATAGAGCGCCTGATTGGTCACGGGGGCTGACGCAATCAGTGCGGTGGAGGACGGGAGATGCAGTCCGGAGTGTGGTGCAACAGTCAGAGTGTGTAGGTGAGGTGAGAGTGACATCTGGTGGTGAGCGGACAACGGGACACCGACCAGATTCGTGACATAGCCCCCCCCCCAAGGAGCGGCTTCCAGACGCTCGAAGGGAACAACAGTCCAGGGGAGCAGTGGGGTGGGAGCGAGACAGGGCGAGGGCTGGAGGGCCAGGTCCATGTGGGGGGCCCAGTGATTGAGGCAGGACCGACAGAGCAGGTACCCTCCAGGGCGGAGCAGGAGCCCTCCAGGGCGGAGGCGGAGCAGGAGCAGGAGGCGCAGGAGCCCTCCAGGGCGGAGCCGGAGGCAGAGCAAGAGCCCTCCAGGGCGGAGCAGGGGTCCTCCAGGGCGGAGGCGGAGCAGGGGCCCTCCAGGGCGGAGCCGGAGGGGGAGCAGGCAACGCAAGAGCCCTCCAGGGCGGAACCGGAGGCGGGACAGGCGACGCCAGAGCCCTCCAGGGCGGAGCCGGAGGCAGAGCGTGAGGCGCGGGTGCCCTCCGTGGTGGAACAGGAGGCGGAGCGGTCCTCCAGGGCGGAACAGGAGGCGGAGCAGCCCTCCAGGGCGAAACAGGAATCTGCGTCACGGTCTGGGACCTGGGGAAAGCAGGGACAGAAGAGGCAGACAGAATAGGGGGAGAAGGCGCAGCAGCCCTCCGGGGCGGAACAGGAGGCGGAGCAGGAGGCGCCGCAGCCCTCCGGGGCGGAACAGGAGGCGCCGCAGCCCTCCGGGGCGGAACAGGAGGCTGCGTCATAGACTGGGACCTGGGGAGAACAGTGACAGAGGATGCAGACAGAAAAAAGGGAGAAGCAGAGAGTTTAGCGGTTAACGCCCCCTCCATAAGAGGTTCTACGGCAGACGCCGACACCTCTGGAGGCATTGGCGCAGCTTCTCCGATGGGGAAGGCCTCTGGAGCAGACCGGAGACCAGACGGGACCTCTGAAGCAGGCTTGTGATCAGAGGGGAGCTCTGGAGCAGGCTGGAGACCAGACGAAAGCTCTGCAGCAGGCTTGAGATCAGAGGGGAGCTCTGGAGCAGGCTGGAGACCAGACGAGAGCTCTGCAGCAGGCTTGAGTTTAGACGGGAGCTCTGGAGCAGACTGGTGAACAGACGTGGCCTCAGGGGTTGATTTGTGAACAGACGTGACCTCAGGGGCACAGTGTGCAGCCCACACACACCAGATGGCAAGCGCCATTAAAGGAAGAGCAGCAACGGGAGGTTGTGGTGGGTCCAGTACACTGGCTATCATGATAGGCCGTGACTGTGGGATATCAGACGAGGCATGGTACGGCTCTGGAAGGTCAGACGAGACGTGACTTGGTTCTGGACAAATAGACGAGACATGACGAGGCACTGGGAGGTCTGATGAGACATAGAGAGGCTCTGGGCCGTCAGGCGCGACGTGACCTGACTTAGAGCAGTCAGGCGGGACGTGGCTTGACTCTGGGCGGTCCGACGAGACATGGTGAGGCTCTGGATAGATAGACGAGATGTGACGGGGCTCTGGAAGGTCAGACGAGACGTGACTTGGCTCTGGTCGGTCAGACGAGACGTGACTTGACTCTGAAACAACAGCAATACCTTGACTTGGCTCAATAAGTGCTGCTGTGACTTGACCTGACACGTGAAGTCCTACGATGATTTGACTTGGCCTATGAGGATCAACGGTGACTTGACCGGGTTCGTGGTGACTGGCTGAGGCCTGACTTGGCTTGTAAAGAGCAACTGTGACTTGACTAGGCTCGTGGAGATCAGTAGTGACCTGATTTGACTCACGGAGATCAGCGATGACTTGAACTGGCTTGTGAGGATCAATGACTTTACTTAACTCAGGAACCACGGCTGTGACTTCACTTGACGCAGGAACGACCACCTTGCCGTTGCTTGACGCAGGAACGACCGCCTTGCCGTTGCTTGACTTGGAAGCTTGACTGGACTTGGAAGCTTGACTGGACTTGGAGGCTACAGCTGTAACCTGACTTGACTCTGGAGCAGCGGCTGAAGCTTGACTCGGCTCTGGAATAACAGCAGCAGCTTGACTTGGCTCATGAGGATCTGCTGTAACCTGGCTTGACTCATGAACAACATGGCTTGACTCAGGAACAACAGATGTAGCGTGACTTGACTCAGGAACAACATGGCTTGACTCATGGGGTACAGCTGTGACTTGGCTTGACTCGTGGAGAACGACAGCTGTGTCTTGACTTGACTCTGTGTCTTGACCTGACTTGGAAGCCTGACTTGACCCAGGGGTAGCCGCCACGGCATGAAGGAGCGCCATTTTAGCTGCCCATACCGTCATTAGGGGTGTGTCCAGCACGTGGGCCATCATGACCACAGGTGGCGTCCGGGTACTGACCACAGGTTCTGTAATGGCGGCCATATTGTGGAGTGGCTTAGAGAGGGCGGCCATCTTGTGCAGTTGCTTGGAGACGGCGGCCATCTTGTGCGGTGGCTCTGGCGAGGCTGCCATCTTGTGCAGTGGCTCTGGCGTGGCAGCAATCTTGCGCAGTGGCTCTGGTGTGGCAGCCATCTTGTGCAGTGGCTCTGGCGTGGCAGACATCTTGTGCAGTGGCTCAGGAAAGATGGCTGTTCCTTGACTTGAGATAGGAGCGATAGCTCTAACTTGACTTGACACAGGACACACAGCTGTAACTTGACTTGACTCGGAAACTTGACTTGACTCAGGAAACACAGCTGCAACTTGACTTGACTTGGAAACTTGACTTGCCTCAGGAAATACAGCTGCAACTTGACTTGACTTGGAGACTTGACTTGCCTCAGGAAACGCAGCTGCAACTTGGGTAGACTTGGAAACTTGACTTGACTCAGGTAATGTAACTGTACCTTTAAATGGCTCTTGTATGGCAGCTGTGACGTGACGGAGCTCTGTTTCCGCCGCCATCTTGTGAATGGGCTCCACCGTCGCCGCCATCTTATGAGCGCGCGCCGGCGCTGCCGCCATCTTGTGAACGGGCACCGCAGTCGCCGCCATTTTGTGAACGGGCACCGCTGTCGCCGCCATTGCATGAGCGCGCTCCGACACGGCCGCCATTTCACGAGCGATCCAGGCGGCAAACGTGTTTGCAGCATCATGCTCCGGCATGACCGTCCATCTGCGAATGGGACGCGCGGTCGCCGTTGTCGCGCTCCCTCTGCGTGACCCCCACGGTGCACGGCGAACCCACACACAAAAATGCAAAGTTTAAAAAATCCTCCAGTGACGAGCGCGGGCCCTCGCGTCTCAGTTGTGTACGGAGGGGCTGGTTCAAGCCGTCACAAAAAATTTCAATTATTATACAGTCCGGGAGAGTGGAGTGGTTAGCAATGGAAATAAACTCACGGGTGTATTGTTTGAGTGTGTGTGATCGCTGTTTGATTCTGCAAAGTGTTATGTCCGTGTCCATATCGGCTGATTGTCCGGGGGTGAAGCTGCTGGATCCTGTAGTGACGGATTGTTCTGTAACAGGGAGTGAATGACGAGAGGCGAGCGGATCCATACGCGAGCTTTTATTAGGACGAGACAAGGACATAGCCGTACAGGCAGGGTCGAGACAGGAGCAGACAGGAATATCACAGGCAGACGAAGAGAATTATCCAATAAACAAGAGCGATAAACCACAAGGCAGGCGGCTAGACAGACGTAAACGAAAAAAACAGGCGGGAGATCAAAACCAGGAACTTGGAACAGGAACTAGGGATACAACAATACAATAATTCAATAATTCAACAATCCGTGGTTTGCAAGTGGAAGGACTGGGGCTTTTATAGAGCGCCTGATTGGTCACGGGGGCTGACGCAATCAGTGCGGTGGAGGACGGGAGATGCAGTCCGGAGTGTGGTGCAACAGTCAGAGTGTGTAGGTGAGGTGAGAGTGACATCTGGTGGTGAGCGGACAACGGGACACCGACCAGATTCGTGACAGGATGGTTCTGGAGCTGGCTCCCAGCTAACAATTCTTTGTTGTAAGAATGCTCAGAGAACATTATTGTATGTTCTAGTAATGTTTTCAGTGGCAAGTTTTATTTAAGCTCCCAGAATATTCTCTTAAAGGGTAACATTCTCTAAAAACATACTACAAATGTTAATTGATAACATTGTTAGAACATTGTCCTCTAACATTCTAATAAAGATTTAATCGGGAAGCTTCCCATTGGACATTGGATGTGGACTCTAATGTCGCTCAGATGTCAAATTCTGGTTAAAGTAAAAACTCTTTGGTCTTTGTTTGATGAAGTTCCAACTTCATTAAACAACTCCAAAAACAGCATTAACAGCTTCACTTATTATAAACCAGATTGACTTCATTTCTATCATACATTTATAACAAGTTTGCAAAAAGTTAATAGTTCAGATATCATCATGTAGTTATCTGTTTTCATTCAGTCTAATCTAGAGTGTTAATTTCTTATGACAATGAAATGTTTCTGTAGACAATTCAGCAACATTTAAATATAATAATTTCAAGGATTAAAAATATATAGTTATTGATTTTTCACACAAACATCAAGAATCAGTGTATGAATCTCAACAATGGTGCCATGCTTCATGCTGCAATGTATTCTGGGTGCATCATACAAAACTCATCCAGGGCTCCCAGAATCGAGT
>NW_026129338.1:45000-65474 GCF_022985175.1 Labeo rohita | reverse complement strand
AATTTCATACAAAGATGATACTAAATCACTGATTATGATTACAGTGAAACCTGAAAAAAATGATATATAAACTCTTAAAAACATAAGACTTACAGTAAGCATTTTGTCTGCTTAATGAACTTTAATATAATAGTTTAACTATTTCATTTTCTGTGTTTGTGTGTTTGTGATTGTATTGTCCATCATAGATGTGCTGTAGTGTTAGCCATATATTTTGGGTTGGACTACATCCTAAAACCATAGCAACCATAGCATCGGATCATAGCTGGTGCTATAACAGTTAAAAAGGCTTCAAAAACACAACATTTCTATTGTAATTGGCCTCGAATTGCTAAAAAATGCTCATTTTTTCACACAAACACTAGATCTTCATACCATATGATAGATCTCCTCATTCTCAACAATTTTTTGTCTAAGACCATTGCTGTCAATCCAACTGTTCTTTAAATATGTTCTTTAAATCTACTGTACCCAAAAGCCTAACATTTTTAAAAGAAAGCTTGCAACGTCTCAAAACTGTGACAAAAATGACAAATAATCTCATTCTAAACAAATATGCAAAATTTAAGAGAGACTGGGCAAAAATAACACTATAATAGTTATGATGTTTAAAATCTCAGTGTTTGTATGAGACATTGCATGAAATTGCAATAATAACCACTAGATGTCAGTAGAAGACCACTAATGGGCTTATTCAGCTGAACACAACTGCTTTTAATAGGTTTGATGATCGATTAACACTTATAAAATCACTGTTATAACATTTAAAATCACATTTAGGCAAAGCTTACAATTTTGTTCATACAGACATATCAGTTTTTTACAATTATGCCACATTATGATTACAGTGAAATCTGAAAAAGACACAAACTGTTACAAAGAGAATACTTGCAAGTAAAAGTGTTGGCCCATATCATTTATTTCAAATATCTGTACAAGAAAATGTGTATGCATGTATGTCTCTGTGTGTGTAAACATGTTTATTCAGTATTAATATATTAGTTTAAACTTTTTGTTTCTGTGTGTGTATTTCTGTGAGCATATTCTCCATTTTGGATGTGTTTTACTGTCAGCCATGAATCCAGGTTGGCCTAGACCCTAAGCATACCACCTTAAAGACCTTAAAAATGCTCGAACAGCTATATTTTTTATTGCTGCTTGCAGCCCATATTTGAAACTTGGTTATTATTATTATTATTATTCCCTAAAACTGATCGTGCAGCCCAAACCGTAAAAAAGATGTCTTTCAGTTGGTCAAATAGCACATAGTAAATAGTGGAGCTCTGCAGCCATCTACTGGTAAAAATGATACTTTTTTATTTTTAAAACAGCATTTTCCAAAAGATGGGCAAAAATTTTACACTAAACCATGTCAAATGATCCATGCTATCCCCATGAATGAAAATTAAAAATATGGGTCTTTTATAAAGTGAATTTTACACAAAAAACTGTTTTTGTATAAAAACCTATTAAAAAATATTTATTTATTAATTTATATAAATTTTAAAAAATATAATAAATCCTCCAAAAACTGCACAAACGTAGTAAAAACATTAATGAACAGAAAAATTACATTTGTTATTTGTAGAGTGTACAACCATAAACGAAGACCGCACAAGGGTTAAATTACAAAAAAAAGGAGAAAAGAAATACATATCATCTTGCGCCCTATTGTGATCTCTCATTGCAAAATATTTCAGTATGCTACAGTTTTAAGTTTTATTAATAAAACAATTAAGAAATAAACAACAATTTGAACAAAAAGGTGAAAAAAGACTATGAATTGGATTTAGAATGATTTAATGAGGGGCGATAGAGGGGCCCGACAAGGATGCCAGTTGTTACTGAAGCAGGAGTTGGGGGGGCGGAGCACATGAGATCTCTACATGTGGAATGAAAGTAATTCAATATATCTATAGTCTTTAGAGATATATGAGGGAAACAGCGGCCTTCTGGCTGACCGTGGAAAAATACTGAGGCATGTTGCCACAACCTGCTGGGCAAAGGAGACCCAGCCGGAGCACAGTCAGGCACTACTCCGCAGCTAGGCCTGACTGCGGGGCATGGAGGACCCAAGGTTCACCGGAGGGAACTACTGAAGGATATAGCGCACGGATCCCGTGGGAGTGGCGCAGCAAGCCGACACCAGCCAGTCTCCCGTTCACCTGATGTCTACACGGGAGGACACGGCCTCAACGCGAAGGTTGTAGAACCTAGCGAAGGTATTAGGTGTCGCCCAGCCCGCAGCTCTACAGATATCTGCTAGTGAGGCGCCATGAGGCCCTGGAGGGCGATGGAGAGATACCAGGAAGGTACGAGGTGCGGTCTGGGGGTATTAACCCTTCTCGCACCTCTAAGGAACCTCACGATGAGTTGGTGCTTACCAAGGGATGTTCCATCCACTGCATCGTGGTACGCTGCGATGGCAGCAACGTACACTTTGAGAGTAGAAGGGGACAGCCTGCGCTCCAACTTCTCCTGCAGGAAGGAAAGCACTACTGCAATCGGATATCTCTGTGGGTTCTCTCCACGAGAGGAGCACCAGTCGAAGAACAGACCCCACCTCAGTGCATAGGCCTGCCTTGTAGAGGGAGCTCTAGACTGAGTGATAGTGTCTATCACGGCCTGTGAAAGGCCAGAGAGGTCTGACGCGTCCCGTCCAGGAGCCAGACGTGCAGGTTCCATAGGTCAGGGCGCAGGTGCCAAATTGTGCCCATCCCCTGAGAAAGAAGGTCCTTCCTCAAGGGGATTTTCCAGGGAGGGGCTGCCGCGAGGGACATGAGGTCTGGAAACCAAGTCCGGGTGGGCCAGTATGGCGCAACCAGCAGAACCTGCTCCTCGTCCTCCCTGATCTTGCACAGTGTCTGTGCAAGGAGGCTCACTGGGGGAAAGGCGTCCTTGGACCCCGGAGGCCAGCTGTGTGTCAGCGCATCCCTGCCGAGGGGAGCCTCGCTGAGGGAGTAAAACAGCTGGCAGTGGGAGGATTCCGGGGAGGCAAACAGATCTATCTGGGCCTCGCCGAAATGACTCCAAATCAGCTGGACTACCTGGGGGTGGAATCGCCATTCTCCAGGATGGGTGGACTGCCGTGAGAGCTGGTCGACTGCACGGTTGAGTTCTCCTGGAATGTGAACAGGGCGTAGCGATTTCAGCCACGTCTGACTCCACAGGAGCAGATGGCGGGCGAGTTGTGACATGCGACGGGAGCGAAAACCACCTTGGTGGTTGGTATAGGCTACGGTCGCAGTGCTGTCGGTGCGAACAAGCACGTGCTTGTGGCGCAGCATCGGTCGGAAGCGAAGCAGCGCAAGAAGCACAGCCAACAACTCTAGGCAATTGATATGCCATTGCAGTCGAGGTCCTGTCCAGGAGCCCGAGGCTGCTTGCCCGTTGCATACAGCACCCCAACCCGTGGAAGAGGCATCCGTGTAAACCACAAGATGCCTGGAGACTTGCCCCAGAGGGACTCCGGCCTGAAGAAAGGCCGGGTCTGACCACGGGCTGAACAGGCGGCGACACTGCAGGGAAACGCCAATCCGGAGTGTGCCACGGTGCCATGCCCATCTCGTGACTTGATCGTGTAACCAGTGCTGAAGCGGTCTCATATGAAGCAAGCCCAGCGGCGTCACCGCGGCTGCAGCTGCCATATGCCCCAGGAGCCTCTGAAAAGTTTTGAGAGGGACCGCTGTCTTGTGTCTTAATGAGTTCAGACAATTCAGCACTGACTGCGCGTGCTCGTTGGTGAGGCGGGCTGTCATGTTGACCGAGTCCAGCTCCACACAGAGAAAAGAGATCCTCTGCACTGGGGAGAGTTTGCTCTTCTCCCGGTTGCACCAGGTCCCTGTGTTCGCACAACAGATCTCGCGAGTGAGCTATGAGGAGCCAGTCGTTGAGATATTTGAGAATGCGAATGCCCATCCGCCAGAGGGGGGATAAGGCAGCTTCCGTGACTTTCGTGAAGACACGGGGAGAGAGGGACAGGCCAAATGGAAGCACTTTGTACTGATACGCTCGACCCTCGAAAGCAAACCGCAGGAAGGGTCTGTGTCGAGGTAGAATCGAGACGTGAAAGTACGCGTCCTTCAGGTCGATGGCTGCAAACCAATCCTGGCGACGAATGCATGTTAGCATACGCTTCGTCGTGAGCATCTTGAACGGCAGCCTGAGAAGGGACCGATTCAGAGCTCGAAGATCCAGGATGGGTCTTAACCCACCGCTCTTTTTGGGCACGATGAAGTAGGGACTGTAAAACCCTGACTTCATCTCGGCTGGAGGGACAGGCTCGATTGCATCCTTCGCCAGTAGGACTGCAACCTCCGCACGCAAGACAGCGGCCTGTGTGTCCGAGTGGACAATAGTGGATAGAACGCCTCTGTACCTGGGCGGACGCCTGGCGAACTGAATCGCATAGCCGAGAAGTACCATCTGAATCAACCACCGTGAGGGGCTGGGAAGCTGAAGCCAGGCTCCCAGCCTGGTCGCGAGGGGAATCAAGGGAACGTTGACCGACGTGACCGCGGTGGGGCAGCCTGGGGGGGGGGGAAGGGGACTGATCCCAGAAGGTGAAACGTCCTGGAGAAAAGTCAGACTGCACTGGGCAGCGCTTACCTTCTTCCCTGGTTCCCGCGCTGGCGATATCAAGCTCCGAGTCCGGATCTGAGGAGGCAAAGCGTTGCTCGAGAAGGGAGCTCGGGGCTGGGACCCCAGAGGTGAGGAAATTGACTCTTTCTGTGAAAATGTGGGTACCGTCGACCCGTAGGGTACACAGCGGCTCCCGGCCCTCCACCGGGAGTGGGGACGTAGGTGTTCTCGTCCCCCAAAGAGCAATCTCCTTCACCTCTGGGTTGCCCGCGTCAGGGACTCTTCGCAGCTCTCCTGCGGGTGTTCCTGGCCGGTCCCTGAGACGCGGGCGGCGCCGCTCTTCCACGGCCAGCTCGACGTCGAGCTGCCAATCTAGCATCGTGTGCCTCGGCAGGGGACGGAGCTGGTTTTTTAGGAGCCGCAGGGGGGCGCCCTCGGCGACGAGCAGGCGGAGATTGGGGCCCCGGAGACGTGATGGTACTGTCGCGGCGGGGCAAGATGTGTTTATCGCCTCCGTCTGCTTCTGGACCGCCGAGAACTGCTGGGCGAAGTCCTCGACGGTGTCGCCAAATAGGCCGCCCTGGGAGACGGGAGCGTCAAGAAAGCGGGCTTTGTCGGGCATAAATGCTGCCCCGCCATCGAGGGTGGTAAGGGGAGAGGAGCTGGGGCGCAGGCGAGACGAGTAGGGGGCCCGCCACGTCCTCACCAGCTCCTCGTGCACCTCCGGGAAGAAAGGCACTGGGGGGGGGAGCGTGGCGGTGCCGCGGGTGCCCTCCCCAGAAACCAATCATCCAGCCTCGAAGGATCGGCTGGAGGTGTTTTAGGCACCCACTTCACCGTCTGACTCTCCCTCTGATGCTGTAACAGACATCTCTACCTCCTGTGGAGCGCCAAAGGAGACACTCGGCCCGGCGAGCGGGGAAGCAATCTGCTTTGGCAACTCAACGGCACCACACGGTGGTGCAGAAGTCCGCGGGGCTTTGCTAGCCGGTGGAGCATTCTGCACAGTCACCTGTATGTCCCTCAAGCGCCTCACCGCGGTAGCCGAAAAACCTTGACAGCTCAACGACTTACCGCGGGAAGACGGCAAGGGGAGCCTACTCGCGAACGAGCGGCGTGGCTCCACAGCCGTGAGAGATGTACTCTTTTAGATCCCGGTTTGCCCAGGGAGGAACCGCGGCACAACTGTGCACTCAGATGGGGTTGCTCGCTGGTGTGCAAAAGGCTTTTTCTTTGCCGTGAAAACGGCAGCCCGCAGGATCACGCTGGCGGCTGCCAAACGCTCTTTTTAGAATAGCTCTTCTAGCTCTTTTGGCAGCACGCCAGCGGAGAGAGCGCAACTCTCACAGGAACTCCAAAGCGAAAATCTGAATGAGTGGTTGAATGCCGCCATCTTATATACCTGTATGTACGGGGGAGTGGCTTTGCATGCAAATACCACTGTTCATTGGCCTTTTGAATAAGGCTCAGAGATGATTGGTCTCAGGCGAGTTCCCATATGTAACGTCGTAGTGAAACGACTGATGGGGAACTTTGATAGAAAGGTATGTAATGGATTACAATCAACCAAAAAAATCTGACAACTGTTAGTATGACAGTATTTACACAACTATCAATACTTTGTTGACCAATTAAGTAATGCTTAATTTTGTTCAGTCTGTGGTCTAAAAAGTTTGCATTAGCAATTAAAGTAAAACACGGTCAGGTCGAAGTGTCTGAATAATTTTTGACCTAAAAGGTTGAGTATGGTGAAAAACTCCATCTCATTTTTTCTTACAACTTTAAAATCGTCTGACATCGTTGTACCTTTTTGTTCGTAAACAGCATTTGATTTACTTGCACTTTTTTAGTCTGTGCGTGTTTGCTTTGTAAACACTGGGTCTGTAGTTCCACCTACGTTCTGTGTGACCTTTCGACATGATTCAATAGTACATAGCGGCATGGACGCGAACGCTAGAGCTTGTGCTACACGAGTTTTGTGCTTAAAAATTAAACAATTTTTTTTAGCTTTTTGAACCTGCATTTAAACTGCATTTTGGAAGTTCAAAATTGGGGCACCAATGAAGTCCATTATATGGAGAATATGCCTGAAATGCTTTCCTTGAAAACCATAATTTCTTCACAACTGAAGACAGAAAGACATGAACATCTTGGATGATAAGGGGATGAGCACATTTTTTCTAAATTGTTGTTCTGAAAGTGGAGTTCTCCTTTAAGGCAGTGGTTCCCAACCTTTTTTCCTTGTAATGTAATGTCATACCAACATGAAGAACGAACAACATCCAAAAGGAGTAACTGTTGACTGAAAGCTGTCTGAAAGGGTCCAGGTGCTAACCCTGATTGTTTAAAAAAAAAAAAAAAACAAACTACAGCTGCCCAACTCACTGCAGAACTCAACTCTCCTATTTCCACCAAAATTGTTCGTTGGGAGCTCCACAGGGTCAATTTACATGGCCATTGGTTTTAATGGTGCCATCAGTGGAAATCTGTGGACAATGTGAAACATGTTTTGTTCTCTGATGATTTCACCTTCACTGTCTTTCCCACATCTGGGAGAGTGGGGACAAGCCCCAAAGAATCTTACCACCCGGACTGTTACATGCCCACAGTGAAGCATGGGGGTGGATAAGTGATGGTTTGGGCTGCAATATCATGGCATTGCCTAGGCCCAGTACTTATGCTAGATTTGCACGTCACTGCCAAAGACTACCGAACCATTTTGGAGGACCATGTGCCACCAGTGGTTCAAACATTGTACCCTGAAGGTGGTGCCGTGTATCAGGATGATAATGCACCAATACACACAGCAAGTGAATTTAAACATTTCCAGTGGCCTGCACAGTCACCAGATTTTAATTTGTGCACATATATATATATATATACTTTTTAAGTTTTAATGACATTTTTGGCAGGGATACACAGAACATTTTCTTCTCTTTTTTTTTCAGGTTATTATACAGAATACTGAATATTATGAAAGAAATGTTAATCATTAATGTTAGAAAGTTGTTATGGCATGTACAGACTTAGGCTCCTCTCAACTGCACTGCTTATTTTTACAAGGCTAATCACATACACAGAACATTTTCTTCTTTCTGTTTTCAGGTTATGGTATGAACATACAGAGTACTGAACATTATGAAAGAAACATTAAACACTGACGTTAGAACAGTGTTATGTACTTGCATGGACAAATGTAGGCTACTGTCAGTTACACTGCCTATTTTTAGGCTAATCATATCATCAACATAAACTCATAACCCTAATGTCCACCTTGAGCTTGCATGCCTTTGACTAGCGATGGTATGTCAGGTGTAACTGCAGTAACAGCCAGTCTAAAATCACTGTGGATTTCCAGTCTATTGCGGGACTTTGTTTTTATAGCCACAAGGGCACTGAATGCTGCTTCAGAGAAGTAGTTGTTACAGAATGGAAGAACGATCTTTGTAATGGCATAGTTTATGGGTTTAGGTGTGACAACAGGTCCCCTGACTATCCAAAGCTTTTTGAAACTATTCTCCCTTTTTTGACAGTGAATCAGTCTGAAGTTCAGCAAGCTCATCTTCACAGCCAAAGTATTCCACATCTAATAATAAAAATAATAATCTCTGATTCTTAGAGTGACTTTTAATGAAGTTCACGACTTTTACAACTGTTGCCAGGGTGTCACTAAGGTTTCTGGACAGTTTTTATTTATTTATTTATCTTTTTGACTGGCGAGTGCCTGGCAATGTACCATACAGTGGAAGATTACACAGTCTGGAGCTTTTTCCATCAAACAGCTGTTAAATCCCTTCTTTCTACCCATCATCGCGGCAGCCCCAGCAAGCGACAAGATTTGCGTAGGTTAGCTCCTCTTCAATATTATGCTGCTTTTTTGCCTTGGCAATCAATAGCGAACTCTCAAAGGAAGCTTTAGTTGCCTTCTTACTTTCTGATGTCTGTCTGTCTTTTTGAAAGAGCCATCTCTTTTTTTATTCTCTCGAAAAATCCCTGATCTTTACCGATTGTCTCTGCATGCTTTGTTTCCTGGTGTCTATTCAATTTACTTGGTTTCATGCTGTCATTTGCCAATTTTTCACCACAGAACATACATTTGGGACTTGTCTTGACCTTCAATAAAACCTACATTTAAGTAGGTTTTGTCATAGTGTCTAAACTGTTTCACATCTAATGAAGAATCACTGCATTTTCGTTTCTCTGACCATTTGATTTTGATACTGTGTTGACACATGTTATCTGAACCGACAACAGCCAATGACAGTCCTTCCAGCTTGGAACGTGAACGTAATTGGCTAGCGTAAAGGAGTTTTTTTTTTCTTTTTTTTTTGACTGCCTTTGTCATACCTCATGGACCTGTTTTGTTGTGTTTTCTCCCTTATGTGCCTGTATTTGGTCGTTCCTGTTCCTGTTCTCATCTAGTCATCATTAGTTAACCTCTATTCACCTGTGTCTTGTTAATTATCTTAATTTACTCCAGTATTTAAAGCTGTACAGGCGTGAATTTACTTTTTATGAAAAGGCTTTTACATTTGCCAAAAATTTTGCTTTTTATATTAAAAACAAACAAGCAAGCCCTGCCCAGATTTAAAATGTAACGCAAAAGTAAAGTAACACATTACTTTCCATAAAAAGAAACTAAGTAATGTAATTAGTTACTTTTTTAGGGAGTAACTCAATATTGCAATGCATTACTTTTACTTAATATTGCAATGCATTGCATTTACTTAAGTAACTTTCCCCAACACTGATCCCACGTAGGCTATCTGTCATCAGCACATTTGAAACAGGAATATAATATCTAATTTCAGACACTTGTGTTTCATAAACACATAAACCTTTTTGAATTACAATCCACCATCAAAATAATTAGTTTAATTCTTCCAGCTGCTATGTGTCACGAATCTGGTCGGTGTCCCGTTGTCCACTCACCACCAGATGTCACTATCGCTCCACCTACTCACTCTGACTGTTACTTTGCATCTTGGACTGCATCTCCCATCCTCCACCGCTCTGATTGCGTCAGCCCCCGTGACCAATCAGGCATCCTACAAAAACCCCGGTCCTCCTCAGTGCACTTCATGGATTGTTGAATCGTTGAATTGTCGTTTTGTATTATTGTATTTCCTAGTGTATTCCTAGTTCCTGGTTTTTGGATATCCCGCCTGGTTTTCTCGTTTACGTCTGTCTAGCCGCCTGCCTTTTCGGACTTTCGCTCGTCTTCCTGGACTATTCTCTCGTTTCGCCTCCTACACTCCTGTTTACTGTTGTTTGACCCCGCCTGCACGACCATGTATCTGTCTCGTCCAAATAAAAGCTCGCACATGGATCCGCTCGCCTCTCGTCTCGTTCATCCCGTAACACTATGAGAAAAGGCTATAAACGATCCGCCACCTGCAGCAGTAGCTGGGACCCCTTCTTTATGTTTACAGAAGTGACGTAATGACGCAGCACCATGCTCGAATTTCCCGCAAAAACCTACTCGTAACACTCAAAATAGAAAACATTATTATAAGCTAACTGTTTTGAATCGGGCTAAAGTAAGGTGATAGTTTTGACCACTGGCTGGTTATGTACTTGCTCAATAAAATTAATTTGTACGATTTTTAACCAAAAAATGATTTTCTTCCCCGTAACAAACATTAATGTGGGTTAATAGATTGCCGTGTTGCTTGCCGGAACATAGTATATTTTTAATAAAATATAAAATGTGGGCTTTTTCACTGTCTTCTTATATTTAGCCGCATTAAGCATGGTTTTATATGGGGAAGAAAACACTTATCATGAAATTCAGCATCTGCTTGCTGTCAGAGTTTTAGACTGTTTTGTGTGTTGTTTTTGATTCCCACATGTTCCTGGTCCTTGTTTTCTCTTGTGTTCTTCCATGTTCATATTTGGTAGTTCCTATTCCTCTGTAAATTAAGTTCCATGTAATTCGCCTGTGTTCCCTTTATTAGTCTCGTTATGTCTTTATTATTTCAACCCTGTGTTTCCCAGTGTCTAGTGTCTGGTCTAACGTCTATGGTCATTCCCTTGTCTCCCATGCTAGTTTTTGTATCTCCTTTTGGTTATTTATTAAAGTCTGTTTTATTTTGAATCATTATCTCCTTGTCTCCTCATTCCCTGTCCCACGCACCTTGACAGAACGCCGGACCAGCAGTGATGACAGAGGCTGAGGACAGGCTTTGGTGACGGATGTTGGAGAGATATGTGGAAGAATTCCTAGAGCTTTTCAACCGGGTGAGCTGGCATGACGCCGCCCTAGGTGCATGTTTCCGGATGGGTCCCACATACCTCATCAACGGCTCCAACTGCCTGACCAACCCAAAGTACACCAGAATCCTCCAAAGCTCCACCTTCATGCTCAGCCCAGGACTGCCGGCTGCTACAAAGCCAAGTTCACTGGCCGCTTCAAAGTCAAGCCCATGGGCCGCTTCCAAGTTCCAATTGCTATTCCAAGGCTGGAGCCCCAGACCAGAGTCACGAGATGGCTCCAGCCCCAGACCTCGTCTCCTCGTTCCCTTTCCCACGCACCGTGACATTTGCATGTCCACGATATATTGTAAACGTTTCTATAGCATGTTTAGTCTTCATTGAGCCACATTTTCTTCATGGGAGGCTTAATGTGATGGTTTAATAATAAAAGGTGTACTGAATTTGGTCCTCCAGTGTTTCACATTAAAGCGTTTTAGAATGTCCCAAAACCATGCCTTGAACTAGCCTGAACACTGACAGCATTTCTTTATACTTGAGTCCAAGTTCAAAATAAAACTCTATGAAATGCTACATTGTGAACATAGAGAGAATATCTTTGTGGGAGAGTGCAACGTTTTGTGAGGGAACGCAAATATCTTTGCAAGAGAATCCAACAGTTTTGTGGGAGAACACAAATGTTTTGCGAGGGAACGCAAAGTTTCTTGAGGGAAGACAAAAGTTTTGTGACAGAGAAATAAAAAATATTTAAAATATTTTTTCCTCCCATCCAGAATTTTTTCCACTCACCCTGATTTTATTCCACTACTCTTTGGGGGCTCTGTACTGCTCTGACAGGACATAAAATGATGTGTGTTTAGAGCATGTTATGCTATGAAATTTGTCCTTTGCTCCATTGATTTTGCTCCAATAGCACAGGAAGCTTCAAAAACCATAATATATATATATATATATATATATATATATATATATAATAGGTAAGAGCCAATAACGGTTGTCAGTAACACTTAAGAATACTGTTCCATCATTAATTAATAATTGCACAGGAACAAATGGTTACCAAAGCCATTGGAAGTATTACTATTCAGAACCTTACAAAAACCTCAAAAGTTCACAATGACTTTAGTCATTACTAGGGTGTTATTGTCACGGTGTGTGTGTACGTCGTGCGTGTGCGTGGAAGGAGCAGGAGGAGAGCGGAGATCCAATAAATGCGGCTTTATTAAACAATCCAACATAAACCAAACTTAGGGAAACACAGGGAACCAGCAACCACAACGAACGGAAAGACACGGAAGACAATATAAACACCGACAAGGGAAGTGAGGCACAAGGAACAATATATACACAGGAACAGGGGAGTGGTTCTAAACGAGATAACAAGGGGAAGTACAAATAAGGGCAAGACTAAACCAAATGGAGACAGAACTAAAGGGGGAGACAAGGAACAAACCAAAAGTACTAGAAACACAGGGGGAAAAACACAAGGAAAACCCAGACAAAACCAACCACAATCCTGACAGGTATCATGATAATCACTTTAGAATACTGATCCAAATAATTAGTAATTCCTTCTAACGGATTTGGTAATACTTGAATCATTACTAGTGGGTTACCATGATCTTCACTTTCGAATTAATGATACATTTTGCATAATTCCCATTAATTATAAACATGTATGTAGTAGCTCTTGTCTAATATAATGGCACATGACAATTATAGCTCACATGATTACCTAGCTTACTTAGATACAGAACTGAGTGCCAATTTTATTTACCCCACTACACAATAATTTTAACCTCTTCTCGAGTTGGTACACCTCTAGCTTCTATAGGACTATGTTGTCTCAGGGTTAATGTCTGATGTTGCTTATCCACATATTTTGTAATGCAGAAGTAAGCTATTTTCTGTGAATGTGCAAGACTTTATTAGCCATTATAGGTGAAAAACTAGTAGAATAACTGGGAACTGGGAAAACGATTTACTTTACAAACCAATGTGTTTATGAATATGACAATACATTTAAACATATGGTAAGAACTACCAGTTTACAACATTAAACAGTATAAAAGATAACTAAAAGTAAATAATAATAATAACTGGAAAAATAGATATATTAAGTTTATAAATACTGATCATACTTTAAAAATAAGGTGAATATTCACCATTGTACTTGTACTGACCCAATTCAGCATTATATTAATACAGCGTTAATTTCTATGTTTCTGTATGGTTTTGAGTAGTATTTGTTAGGAATGCTATCAATCAGAAGTCAACACAAAAACAAAAGGGAAAAAATAGTTTGTATTGTTGAAATTATTCCTTTCATACTCACTTTTTGTTGGGTGCAAGCTAACTGCCCATCTACGCAAACAGGAAGGTACACCTTCAGAGGAGAAAAAAAGAAATATTGTATTTACAATTACATACGTCTCTTCTTGTATTGTGCTGGTGCTATGTCACTCTTTTCTGATGCCCTCAGTTACATCCAACAACAGAACACCTTAATCGCTTGGGAAACACTCTTGTCTTCCCTTGCTCAGGCGTCAAAACTATGGCGGACTGCAGGGCTGGCCCTGGCCAGTTTGCTGCCCTAGGCAAGATATTACCTGACACCATGGGCGTAAATCCCGGGGGGGACGAGGGGACATGTCCCCCCCCATCCGAGGGTTGTCCCCCCCAAAACAAATTATTTAAAAA
The DNA here is from genome assembly GCF_022985175.1 of Labeo rohita. Lineage (NCBI taxonomy): Eukaryota > Metazoa > Chordata > Actinopteri > Cypriniformes > Cyprinidae > Labeo > Labeo rohita. The sequence goes on along the minus strand of NW_026129338.1, from coordinate 51,980 downwards.
AAAATCGCACTCTCTATTGTGAAAAATATATGTATGTATACCTAAAATAATTGTGTAAGTAGAAAAACCCCCCGCAAAAAATGCATTTAGAAACAGTTGAGTTCCCCCTCCCCTTCCTCACAGTGGTTTGGCCCACTGTCTGCTTTCCCAGTTCAAGTCAGGTGTGTGGCTGCGGCTCAATTAATGTTGAACTCCAGTAAGTAGGGTATTTTATTCACTTTAAATAAAGGGATTCTCTTTAATGTAGTTGATGCAGACTCATTCATAAATTATTTGCGGCAAAAATGCTGATTACCGATGTAATTTTCCATGAATCTGCTATATTAGCTATTAAAATTATTACTTATCTATAACGTTAGCTTGTTTACAATAGCTTGTTGCATAGTGCACTGCAACTAACACGACAAAGCCGTTTCCCATGCATTGATTTATTTGTGACGACTTGGCATAATGTTAACTTAACATTAACGGCCACAATTAGCATATTGTTTAGCTATGCATTTACTAAATGAGCACTGTGCTACGTCCGAACTGACCCCACTGTATTTTTTTTTTTTTTTTTGTATAATCAATATCTATTCTGTTCTGATGGCTTGACTGTAAACAACATAACAAACAATGCAATAAATAGTTTTGAAGAAAAATCTGCTTTGTCATTGAACCTGAGAAAAACTTTGAAAATAACCATAATGGCGCAGTCTCCATGCTACAGTAATAATGATAGAAGCAAAGTTTTTCACTGTGGGGACATGTCTTAATAAGTACAATTTGACTGTATTATTTGTGTCCCCTTCAAAAATTGCTCATGAGAAATTTTATATTTATTGTCCCCCCCTACTGTTAAATGAAATTTACGCCCATGCCTGACACCCCTTGCCTCACAAACCATTTCACCAATAATCATTGTGTCCAAACATTCACACACAAACTGCATAGCTAGATATTTCAAAAGTGCATCTGAAGAGAGAAATGGAGGAGTATATGTGACTATTGGGTGTTACATTTTCTTATTTAAAAAAAAAGATGATGATAATGAAATGGCAACACTTACATTAAGGTTTCATTTGGTAACATTAGTGAATGTAATAACTAACTTGAACTAACAATAAACAATACATTTGTAACAGTATTTATTATTTTTGTTAATGTTAGTCATGGAAAATGAACCTTATTTTAATTTATTTCCAGTGAAACTATAGAAAATATAGGTGCTGCCTGAATCACATTATGAATAAACACAAACAGCAAGAATTATTACATCTGGTATTCCTGCTCAAAACTAACAGAGTTTTGTTTGAACACTTCACTAGCATACTGCAACCTTACTATTCAATCTTAAAAATAAATTTGAAGTGTCCAGTTTCCAGTAGATGGCAGCAATGTTCTACTAAACTACAGCCCTTGCTAATGTTATCACCACAAATAAACTGAGAAATGTACATCCTTAAGTGAATTTTACATAAAATGTTGTGATTTTTAATAAACCCAGTTATACAAACATTACTAAATTAGCCAATTCAAACTGGAAATTGGAAAATACCATAGCATAAAAAATATTATTAAAATGTGTTACCGTGTGAAACGAAAAATCTCAGATCTCTGGCACTCCAGACATTGTTATTACCCTATTTTTAACTTTTAAACTAGGCCAACATAAAGTTTGTTCACAAACGTTTACCTCATCTAGATCATCATTCATTACATCATATTACCTGTCTTTGAACTGTTTTTCTTCATCTCTTCTTTTTTTTTTTGACATAGTGGTAATCTATTAATTAACTTGATCTATCACAATAAGGTGACTGATGTATGTGGAAGTGCAGCTGTGCAGGGGAAGACTGATCATGCTTCAAACCAGGGTGAGTCGGGAAAGCAATAAAATAGTTGTTTTTGTGGGACAATCGCTTTTTTTGTAATATTTTAAATTAATAGTACTGAGGTAGTATTTTTTAATAAATAAATGGTTATAAATGGTTATAAAAAAACGTTTGGTGCCCCTAGGGATCGGCAGCATTCCTAGCATTCATCTATTCTGCCTATGCCAGGGTGGGTCTAAGGGACGGCCGTATCAATCAAATATTGCGGGAGCGGCATTGGTCTGTGTGATGTCACACAGCCAAGAAGCTGAGAATGGCCTGATTTGGGAATCCCTATATTATTTATCCACCAAGAACTTGGTGGATTTTTATCATTATAGGCTGCCAACACACATTTATGTTCAAACAACAAGTAAAAGTGAATTTTGCATTCGATCACGCCTTTAATTATTCATGAGTGAGGGTTTTTATTTTCCTTTAATCATTTCAAAGCACTCTAGACATTTCTTCATCTGTGATTTGTCTGTATATATCTGTTGATGGTGTGATTGTCTGTACATCTGCAGTTGAGACTTTACTGATCTGTGTCAATATTAATAAAGTCCTTAATGTTCATGTACTCCATTTGCACTATTTTTGTCTCTTTCTTGGACACAGACACTGGCATTACACAAGAATTACACAAGCATTACACAAGAATTACACAAGTAACCAGGTGTAGCAGGTAAATGGGCCTCTGGGCCTCTTTGGTCATTTTTGACCGAAAAAAAAAGTATATTTTGAAATTTTCAAAATCGTAGCTTCATCAAAATGAGATGACACTTGGTGACTTCTGCTTTAGCTATGTGAACACACTAAAATATTACGGAAATGATTTGGATATGTTAAAGGGTCAAAAAAAAAAAAAAAAAAAAAAAAGTCACACTTGGTTTTACACTCCTTCGTGGTCAAAAATGACTGACAGGAAATGAGTGGGAAATACAAAAAAATACGAAAACTACAAATCAGCCACTGTGCAGAAAAGAAAATGCACAGCAATAAAGGGGTGACACTAAAATATCAAGAGTGCAAAACTGACACTCATGCACACACATACAGTGGGGCAAAAAATGATTTGATCCCCTGCTGATTTTGTACGTTTGCCCACTGACAAAAAAATTTGTCTATAATTTTAACGGTAGATTTATTTTAACAGTGAGAGATAGAATAACACACATAATAATACTAATAAAAAAATGCATCTCAAAAAAGTAAATTGATTTGCATTTTAATGAGTGAAATAAGTATTTGACCCCTTCATAAAACATGACTTAGTTCTTGGTGGCAAAACCCTTGTTAGCAATCACAAAAGTTAGATGTTTCTTGTATTTGGCCACCAGGTTTGCACACATTTCAGGAGGGATTTTCTCCCACTCCTCTTTGCAGATCCTTTCCAAGTCATTAAGGTTTTGAGGCTGACGTTTGGCATCTCGAACCTTCAGCTCCCTCCACAGATTTTCTATGGGATTAAGGTCTGGAGACTGGTTAGGCCACTCCAGGAAATTAATGTGCTTCTTTTTGAGTCACACCTTTGTTTCCTTGGCTGTATGTTTTGGGTCATTGTCATGCTGAAATACCCATCCACGACCCATTTTCAATGCCCTGACTGAGGGAAGGAGGTTCTCACCCAAGATTTGATAGTACATGGCCCCGTCCATCGTCCCTTTGATGCAGTGCAGTTGTCCTGTGCCCTTAGCAGAAAAACACCCCCAAAGCATTATATTTCCACCTCCATGTTTGACAGTGGGGATGGTGTTCTTGGGGTCATAGCCAGCATTCCTTCTCCTCCAAATATGGCGAGTTAAGCTGATGCCAAATTCTCATCTGACCACAAAACTTTCACCCAGTTGTCCTATGAATCTTTCAGATGGTTGTTTTATGTGCTTTTTTTGAGCAGAGGGACCTTGCGGCAGCTGCAGGATTTCAGTCCTTCATGGCATAGTGTATTGGCAATTGTTTCTTGGTGACTATGGTCTCAGCTGCCTTGAGATCATTGACAAGATCCTCCCGTGTAGTTCTGGGCTGATTCCTCACTGTTCTCAAACTCCACGAGGTGACATCTTGCATGGAACCCCAGACCATGGGAGATTGACAGTTATTTTGTGTTTCTTTCATTTGCGAATAATTGCATCAACCGTTGTCACCTTCTCACCAAGCTGCTTGGTGAATGTCTTGTAGCCCATACCAGCCTTGTGTAGGTCTACAATCTTGTTCCTGACATCCTTGGACAATTCTTTGGTCTTGGCCATGGTGGAGAGTTTTCAAATCTGATTGATTGATTGCTTCTCTGGACAGGTGTCTTTTATACTCCCTTTAAGAGAGTGCTCCTAATCTCAGCTCCCAGGTGTATTTTACCTGTACAAAAGACACCTGGGAGCCAGAAATCTTGCTAATAGATAGGGCATCAAATACTTATTTCACTCATTAAAATGCAAATCAATTAAGATTTTTTTAAATGCATTTTTCTGGATTCCTTTTTTTTTTTTTTTTGTTATTCTGTTTCTCACTGTTAAAATAAACCTACCATTAAAATTATAGACTGATCATTTCTTTGTCAGTGGGCAAACATACAAAATCAGCAGGGGATCAAACATTTTTTCCTCACTGTACATGCACACACAGAGAAATGAACTGATAAGACTGCAACAGAGTAAACTTTAAGAATATGTCAAATAAAATGAATACATGAAAAAATACGGTAACACTTTACGGTAAGGGTACATGAATTACCACGAATTCATGCATAAATTCATGCATTAAGTATGCATTACTTCATGCATTAATATGTCATGAATTATCAGGAACTAACATAAGTCTTTCTTTCATGGATTCATGGATGAACAACACCTTAATTAAGACATTAACTAAGATAACTAAATGATCATGGTTTATGATTTATTACACATGATCATTATGTTTTTTTTGTACACAAAAAAATAAATAGGTAAATGGACAGACCCCAACATTGGCCAATCACAGCACATAGCATGTGAATTCTGTTGACATCCAAATACAGTATTCATCATTAACTAAGCATTATCTTCTCATGAATTCATCATGTGTGTGGCCCCTCAACTAAAGTGGTGTCCAGACCCCAACATTGGCCAATCACAGTATGCGTGAATTGTGTTGACATCCAAATTCAATAGTCATCATTAACTAAGCATTAGGTTCTCATGACTTCATCATGTTTGTGGCCCCTCAACTAAAGTGGTGACTTGGTCTAGATCTCTGAATTTTAGCCCGATCCTCACAGACCCCAACTTTTTTTAGTGTCTCATGGTGCGTTTCCACTGGCACGTAGCGAGCGGAGCGGATCGGGCGTTTTCAATTCATTCCTATGGAAGCTTAGCTTAAACGCTTGCGCAGTGCATTGTGGGATTGGAAGCGGCGCGGAGTGTTTTCTGGGTCAGTGTCGCAGGGATAAAGTTGCCGATCCTGACTCGCCATCTCCTTTTTTAGAGTGCCCTTACTGTGATGTATGTATTCGCTGAGTTTCGATTCATTTTTGTGAAGCGCTCCTGTTGAGACGACAGAAAGCGCATCATGTTTGTGTTCTTTATATTATTTTATAAATAAAATATAATTGTGCACACTAAAACAAGTAGATCCTTTACAGTTCCGAATGGTGTATTACTCTTACCTTTATGAGCAAAAATGACGGAATATTTTAAATTGTTTCCACTGAAAAAAAAAAATGCAAGTGATCGCGCTGGCGCCTCCATGTCCTGCAAAGCGGCTTCAGCTTCCACTCTCCACACAAACGATTGAATATGCACCTGATAGCGCACATTTATCTAGGTTTAACGTTTAAACTAACAGTTTTATGCTTGAACTGTATATTTTAGGCAAGTCGTGATGATTTAAAAAGGCAAAATTGATCAGACAAACTATGATCAGTCTTCCGCTAACCGTGGTCGTTTAAATCATGAAATCAATATTATTATTATTATTTTTATTATTATTGTTGTTGTTGTTTTTGTTTTCATAGTTATTATTGTCATTATTATTGCTGATAATATTTGTTGTCTCCAATGGTTTCTTGTTAATCTGTTAGATACACCCCAAGTGCACACACAATCACAGACGCATGACTATATACACACGAGTTATCTGAATGGACTTGTAATGTTGGCTGTTAGTATATATGTTCGTTTGTCTAATTCAGAGGTTCTCAACCTTTTGGAACTAAAGCCCCCCCCAAACCTCCCCTATCATGTGGCACGCACATCTGCTGAACATCTGCTGACTATTTTGTCTGGTAAATTCTGTATATTGTATAAAACTACTGTACAAAAAACACTACTTTACAATAATTGTACAATTAGTTAATAGTTTCTTTCTTCTTTTTTCTTTTAAACACAAACTAAAAATAAAACCACAACATTAACACTGACATTATAACATTTAACACAAGCAAATGGGTGAAGTATTGTGAGTATGTGTATGAATGAGTGTGAACTCCATTTCTACTGAACAACACAGAACGAGCATTTGACATTTTGTTTTTACAGACTATACACTTACGGTTTGTTTCATAGTCCATGACTGCATACAGAAAATGCATCACTGCCAATTTCCTTAATCTCTTTAAGATAATTGATGTAGTCATGAAGTCCCATCAGCTCAGCAAAGGTGTGCAACATCTTTGACATTATCCAGGGCGGCCTCCTCCTTTAAAACCACTGTTGCATCAGTTTGGGGGAAGATCATTTCTCCTCTTTGTCCAGCATTCATCCCAGTCACCACCTGCTCTTCATCAGTGGCCTAAAATAGAAAAACATTTAAAAAAGAAAACATTTAGTTCAAATGTAACCATTTTCAAACAGAGGTGCATTCAATTCTGTAAGGATGGGTAACTAAACTGTTTTATTATTTCAACCATATTGTGTGGTTGTTTATTGTCTTTGTCTACCACAGTGCTCTAGAATACTACAGTAGCAGACATTGGTAACATTTATTTTCTAAAACATAATTCCCATCAATCTTAAAAGAATGAAGCTCTCTTATGTCTCTGGCCTTTTAACCTCTACATAAAACATTTTTTTACAGTCAAACAAACAAAAAAAAAATTATGACCATTACTTGCCTTAAACCGCCTTTCCCTCTCTTATGAAGCAGCTG
>NW_026129338.1:0-40000 GCF_022985175.1 Labeo rohita | reverse complement strand
ATCGGAACGAAACTCACTGGCCATGTTTGACTCATGGCCCTAAAGGTCTGTAAGAATTTTGAAAGAAATCGGCCACTAGTTGGCGCTAACGAGTTTTATGGCTCTGTAATCACGTGGTGTTGCACACATCCACACAATATGCACATCATTGGATAGATCTCCTCATGATGAACAACTTTGCCTCAAGAACCATTGCTGTCAATCAAATCGTTCATTAATTATTCACAATTATGTGAAAAACCTACTTTTGCGAACTAGTCCTAGGTTTTTTGCTCAATCTCGATCAGACCACTGCAGCACAATTCTCTGGAATCTCTAGATCAATAATTATCAAAAAAATGTGAAATTTTGTCATTTGGTTAGCCATAACGGGATCATTTAGAAAAGGGGCGTGGCCAAAAATACCCAAAAGCTTATAAAACCTAAACAAAAACTCAAAACTTTACGAAAATTGGTGAGAACATGTGACAGATGACTCTTAATAAGCATGCAAAGTTTCGTGAAGATCGGACCATAGGTGGCGCTATAACAGTTAAAAAGGCTTCAAAAACACAAGCTGTGTATGGTAAATGGCTTCAAACGGCTAAATATATGCACTTATATTTACACAAACACTAGATCTCCATATCATTTGATAGATCTCCTCATGATGAACAAATTTGCCTTAAGAACCATTGCTGTCAATCAAACTGTTCACTAATTATTCACAAATATGTTAAAAACCTACTTTTGCAAACTAGTCCTAGGTTTATCGCTCAATCTCGATCAAACCACTGCAGTAATATTCTCTGAACTCTCTAGATCAATAATTATCAAAAAAATGTTGAATTTTGTCATTCGGTTAGCTGTAACAGGGTCATTTACAAAAGGGGTGTGGCCACATATACCCAAAAGCCTATAAAACCTAAATGAAAATTCAAAACTTTACAAAAATTGGTAAGAACATGTGGCAGATGACTCTTAACAAGCATGCAACGTTTCATGGAGATCAGACCATAGGTGGCGCTATAAGCTTCAAAAACACTAGATTTCTATGGTAAATAGTCTCAAATTGCCAAAAAAAAAATTAATATATTCACACAAACACTAGATCTTCATATCATATGACAAATCTCATTTTGAACAATCTTGCATAGCACCTTAAAGGCCTTAAATGCTCGAACCCCGGTAATTGCTGCTTGCAGCTATATTTATATATTCTTCTTTCTCTTTTCTACATTTCACCTGTGCTCTAGCATGGTTTCTAGTAATAAACCTGGCATTGTATACAAAATATTGTTGGGTCTGTGACAAATTGCTTCTTATGTTCCTAGATTCTTCCATGATGATGACCTGCACCCCAGAGCTGGAGTGAACCTCCTGTGGACAACATCTCCAAGGCACAGTAAACCATATGGCTGGTAAGTTAACCTCAAAAATACTCTACTGTTCAAAATTCAGTAAGATATTTTTTGTTTTTCAAAATAAGTGTCTAATGCTTACCAAGACTGAATTTGTTTAAAAATGCAGAAAAAAAACAGTAATATTGTAAAATATTAGTACCATTTTAACTAGGGCTGTAGCTAGTAATCGTATATTAGTAATCAAGTATTCTACGGATTATTCCATTGATTAATCGAGTAATCGGATAAGAGGTAATTTTCTTTATTAAAAAGCAGTACTAAATATAGAATAGAAAATAGGTCCCTTAAAATAAACGACTAATTTATTTCCTTTTTTAAAAAATGAACATTTTTATTGCTGAAATTGCATACACTAATAACCATGAAAACTAAACCCATTTAATGCATGTATATGTTAAATTACATTAAAAATGTGAATTCAAATATATCAATAATATATACATATATATCAAATAAAATTCACCAGTAGGTGGCAGAAAGTCACTGTTAAGTAAGCGTGTCATTGTGATTGAACTGAATAATTTAACAAGTGATTCATTCAACAACGAAACACGGTCATGTTGCTCAAAGACTAAAACAGTGCTGTGGCTGTGTTTGGGATGGTTATTTGTTGGCGAAATAGAGCAAAAACAGGCAATATGCTGTCTAAAATGTAAGTCTCTTAATATTAACTTCTTGTTTATTGGTGAACTGTTGCATAAAATCAGTATCTCATTTGTAATCATGCTGAGGCACTCTTCATTTGATATTCACTTTCTGTGTGTCACAGAGAGAGAATAAGACAATCAACATAAATGGCACATAGTCTTTCACAAAATATGGCTAACTTAGGGACATCATAACTAACCACTATTAATTTACGGTCTTAAATATGTCCAGCGTTTATCGGTTTGTGTGTCAGTAATAATGGTCCGTGGGGAAACAGTGTTCCATGTGTAATTACAGTAAATGGACTAATTTTGCCTTGATGATTTTTTTTTTTTTTATCTTAAAGAAAACTGTTTTCTTTGTGAATATATTGTAAAATGTAATTTACTCCTGTGATCAAAGCTGAATTTTCAGCATCATTATTCCAGTCTTCAGTGCCATGTGGTCATTCAGAAATTATTCTAATATGCTGATTTGCTGCTCAAGAAACATTTCTGATTATTGAAAACAGTTGTGCTGCTATTTTTTTTTCAGGATGCTTTGATGAATAGAAATTTCAAAAGAACAGCTTTTATTTGAAACTGAAATCTTTACACTCACTTTTGATCAATACATAATACATTTTTGCTGAATAAAAATATTGATTTCTTTAAAAAAAAAGTCCTGATAAAAATAAATAAATAAACAAACTTTACACCGTTGAAAAAAGTCAGCACATTAGATCAACACAAAAATCTGCATATTAGACTGATTTCTGAAGGATCATGTGACACTGAAGACTGGAGTAATGCTGAAAATACAGCTTTGATCACAGGAATCAATTACATTACAACAGATATTCCCACAGAAAACATCTCGTAACCTTGCACTTCAGTTATATGTTATGAAATAAATCATCTTTTGTCTGAAAAAATATGAACAGTAGCTATGCTAATCTTTCTCCGTTTGCTTTCCTGTTTTTATTTTGGGATGCCCAGTCCTGTTCTTGGAGATCTACCTTCCTGCAAACTTCAGCTCCTCGGGAGCAGTTGACAATTACAGATGGGTGTGTTAAATCAGGGTTAGATCAGAATTCTGCAAGTAGGTGGATTTCCAGGCAAAGGAATTGGCAGTCATGTTATATTGGTTATGTATGATGGATTTTGAACTGTACTATTTTTATTGCAGGTTTTATTGGGATCCCAGTAGAAGACATCAGAACACCAGATGCTGGCCTGGACAGATGTACCTACAGTAAACCACACCAATCTCTCTGCTTTTGCATAGATGGCTGACTACTACCATATTCTATGAAGGTATTATTATAGTAAAACTGAGCACCTGTGACAGTGGAATTTGTAGTTATAAAGAATAGTCACACATGCGTATCAGTACATTTGAAGCAACAGAGAATATTTTTTAGGAGTTGCACTTTTTTTGTACTCTCTCTCTTACAAACACAAAACAACAGTTATACCATTTGAAATTCTCAGGTGCACAAATCCTATTCTGCAATTCACAAATTACAAAATGTATATGCTCACAGTTAGGCTAAAGTTGCTGCAGTGAATGAGGGGCAAAACACTCACAGTTGAATAAAAAAATCTCAAGTCATAAACAAATTTTGCACATTTGTATGTACAGTTGTAGTCAGAATTATTGGCACCGTTGGTAAATATGAAGCCTGTGAAAATAAAACTGCATTGTTAATCCATTTTGATAAAAGATCCTCCTTGCCTTGCATTTAAAAACTATAGACACACATCTTCAAGGCAGATTTGTGACATTTTAAACTATACAGATTTATTTTTACAGGCTTCTTTGATCATATTTACTAAGGGTGCTAAAAATTCTGACCAAGACCATAAATGAGAACTGATATCTCACATGACAAATCAGTATGTGACATCCCACTCACACACTTGCGCTTTATCCAGTGATAAACATATCATGTACCCTTTGACCCACTACTACTAGCACAGTACACACAGCAAGTTTTTATTTATTTTAATGATTTGGATCAAACAGAATAGAACAGAATACAGTGGGTAAATGCTAGACTCTGTTAAATTCTAATAAAGTCTGTAAATATGTATAGTTCTAATAAACACACATTTCAGGAAAAAAAAAAAAAAAAAATTATATAATGAAATTAATATTACAGAATATTCTGGAAAAATTAAATATAGCCCTGCATAAATCTGGTTTAACTGGGCCTGTGAATTTCTTAATTTGTGATTTGTGGAACAGGATTTTTGCACCTGCATTTTGAGAAGGTTTTGTTGTGTTTGTGAGAGAAAGAAACAAAATAAAAGTTTGCAACACCTAAAACATTTTCTTGATGACTTCACTGATATGTTCTCTACAAATACAAATTCCACTGTCACAGGTGTTCAGTTTGGCTACAAAAATACCACATACAATAGATCCACTGTATGCAAATATAACAAAGGGACATAAACAATTGAAAATTTAGGGATGTAAACTATAATCCTAAACTTTTATTTAGGATTATAAATCTAAAAGAAAAACATGAAAACTTTTGTAGTAAAATTGTGTCTGACTGATATTAAAATGGTGGGTTACATCATCATCTTTTTTAAACCTGACCTGATTAGTTCTCACCTGATATCACAAGGAAAACTGACTGATCTGCTATGTACCTCTGTCTTGTGTTTTCAAGGGTAAGAATTCTTTATAAATACTCTTTTCACCCATATGTCTTTATTTTGTGGAACACAAAAGGAGAGAGTGGCATAGTCTCTGTAATTTTATAGAAAAGCAGCAATGACAATGAATGGTGACTGAGGCTGTCAGTCTCTTAATGTCCTGCCTTGCATCTGTTTTTGTGCCCCACTGAAAATAAGTCAAATACATTTGGTACAAAATAACATCACATTTTTATTCTGAAGTGATTATAGCATTTAATTTGTAACTTGACACTTTTTATTGGTCTATAATTTACTTTCTTTGTGTGTTTACTTTAATTTATTTGTGTGTATTTGATTATTGTGTATTGTTAATGCATTTTCTATGTTAGTCTTGTATAGAAAATGTGCTCTAAACATGTATTTGTGTATTTTGTGTAAATAATAAATAAATTATAACTGAATTTGATGTGTGTTTAATAAATTATTACATATACAGGCTAATTTACCTAGTATTAACTATGCGAGAAACAAGCAGAAGATTGTATAACGTCGTTTTACCGAACTGAAATCAACATCGTTTCAACGTTGGTAAGCCAACCCATTAGATCGATTTTATGTTGAATATGTGTTGATTCTATGACGTCGTTTCAACCATCTGAAAATCAACGTCGATTCAACGTTGGGTAAGTGAACCAATTGCGTCGATTTTACGTTAGTTTTGAATGGCGCGTCTGACGTTGGTTCAACATTACCCCGATGAGCAAAACGACGTACGGACCGACGTCGGAGATCAACGTCGTTTCGACGCCAGGAGAAACGTCGATTCTATGTTGATTTTATGTTAGTTTGCTGTGTGGGTTCGTTCTTTGCATTCTTCAAGCATTCGCATATCTGCCCTAAATAATATTCAGTACTATTTAGGGCGGATGTTATACGAATTTGGAAGGTGTGGGGGGTCTATAAAGTCTGTAAGATTGTACATTTCACATGCTAGTCTATATTTTAATATTAAAACAATATTAAGAGTATAGTTATTAGTTTTTTTTTTTTTATTATTTAATTTTATAAATTAGTCCATTTAAAATGTTATAAATAAGTCCGGGCTTCGGGACAATTTTCAAGTTATAGTTCAGACACAGGCCGGGCCTCGGGTCTGTTTTAGGCTTCTCCTTATTTTGATGTTTTATACATACACCAATTATGGTGATGAAAACAAATTTCCGCGCTGGTGGAAACAACACCAGACTTTTGCTTTCACTTTCGAGACCGACTCCGGAAGCGTTTAGTGTCTCCGCCAGCAGCAGCAAATCAGCGCAGGTGGAAGAACCGCGTTTAAGCGCACGCAATAGGCTGAAAATGCCACAAAGCACCACCAAACGTAATTACAATAAATGTTTCGGGGGAAATAAGGGGATATTTTAATTATTTATTGATAAACCAGTGTTTTCAGTGTCGCAAGGATGAAGTTGCCGATCCTGACTCGGACGCGCCTTTAGAGAAATGCATCTTTAAAGATTACGTATAGAAAGAGTTTTTGTGACAGAGTATTTGTTTTATTTCGTTAATTAATAATTTCAAGCTTTCTATAGATATATGTATCATGTCTGTGAGGTATGCATTTGCTGAGTTTCGGTTCATTTTTGTGAAGCGCTCCTGATGAGGCAACAGAAAGCGCAGTATGTTTTTTTTTATTTATTTAATAAAAGCACCTTTTGCAACGTTTTGTTGATGCTGTGAGTGCACACAAATAAAAGTTGACCCTTAACAGTTGCTAAAGATGTATTATGAGCAAAAATGACGGAATATTTTAAATTGTTTCCACTGAAAAAAAAAAAAAAAATGCAAGTCATCGCGCTGGCGCCTCAATGTCCTGCAATGCGCCTTTAGCTTCCACTCTCCGCACAAATTTGGGTATGTGTCTAATAGCGCACATTTCTCTAAGTTTAACGTTGCAACTAACATTGTTTTATACTTGAACTCTTTTGGGTCTATATCTATAGATTCTATTTTAAACAAGTCGTGATCATTTGAGAAGGCAAAATTGATCAAACAGTCATTACTTTAAAAAACAAAAACTTTAGGCTATATTTAATGAACAAAAATGCTCCAAACGTTTTTTCTAAATTAACTTAACAAAAAAATGAAACGAAATAAAATCACTTTACCATTACATACAAAATTGAACTATTTCAATAGTTGAAACAGTAGTATAAGTTGTTTTGGGAGAAGGGGGGGAAAGACGGGCTCGGGCCGATAATTCTGATAAGCTGTCGGACAAGGGTCGGGCTAGGAAATATATATGAGGCCCGTGCAGGGCTCTAATGAGCATTTATCCGAATACTTTAATTATTATTCAATGTTTGCAACACAGAAATGTAACATATACCGTGTATCCTGGTCGTTCAAACAAAGCTTAACTTACATGACCAGAGCTCTCTCTGCATCAGCGGTTGCGCGAAAGCAGGTTTAAATATTCCGATGTGATTGCGATTTTAAAGGTTTTCTAGGCATGGCGAAATCATCATCATATAGCAATAAGATTGCGTGTGTTTGAATCGAGATCACGACCTTTCAATGAATAATCCATATGACTATATAGCCTATGTATTTTTGTATGTCATAATTTGCACCGGACGTCAAAAGTTACCCGCGCCCAGGCCCGGCCCCCCCTGTTGAGAACCACTGGTCTAATTGAATCTATATATCTAGCACATTTAAATATTGTCACATTCTTTACTTATTATTATTATTTATTTATTTATTTTTTTTTTTGATATATGTGTTATATGTGTTAAGTGTTCTGTATTTGTTATATTTAAACATTGTCACATTCACTACTTGCATAATAATTATAAATAAATAAAAAAAAGTGGATTATACATCATATTATGAAGTCAGTTGTAAGAACCATACCTACATTCCTCTGAAGTATTATCTGGGAGATGTGTGTGAGATTTACAAGTGCACCACTGACTACTAATTTACAGAAAAACAAAGAAAAGTGGAGCCATTAACAGAAACATGGTTTAAGCATCTTGTTTTATTTATTTTACATTGTAATCCCCATTTTACTAAATGACTGCATGGATCTAATAGAAAATGTTAAGGATCCAAACCCTAATTTAATTTATGTACATTTGGCTTTGTCTACAAGAAGTTATCTCAATATCTCAAAAGTATGAATAGTGGTTCAAAAGTGAAGTAATGTAAAATAAAAAAAAAAATATATATATATATATATATATATATATATATATATATATATATATATATTTTTTTTTAATTACTTATAAAAATAATAATTACAAATTGTGTCAGGAGTCTTAAATACAGTTTTCTTAAAATAAGAAACATTGTGTTCTTAAAATAGGAAAATATGACTTGTTTCAGGATAGAGCGTGTTAAAATATAATGCACACTTTAAAAAGTTACTTATTTCATTAAAAAATAAAACAAAATAAAAAATCATTATAATTAGCATTTTTTCTAAGCAAGAAAATTCAAGTCCTATTTTCTCGAAACAAGCAAAATAATTTTTTACTTTTAATTCTAGGCTAGTTTATTTAAGAAAAAAAACAAAACAAAAAAACAAAATAAAAAAAAAAAAACAAGATTTATTGGCTAATTTTTTAACTTTCCAGGCCTTGAATCCATGTGTCTGATATTCAAGTACTTTCAAGAAGAATGGGAACCCTGTTTTAAGCTAAAATGGCTTACTGTATCCTGTATACTGTATACTGTAGCTTCACCCATGCCACTGGATTCCATTGTTGGGCCGGTGGGTGGTCCTTACAAAGTGTACAAGTAATTAACTCTACATGAATTATTATTGACTGATGTTACATACCACATAGACTAATGTTTGTAAAAAACTTACAGAAACTTTAAATTTGGATAAAATGTTAATTCATTACATCATAATAGACTGTGATTCATCTCATTCAACCTATTGTATTTTGCATTAATATTAATATTGTGATACTTACAACATTCTTTTCACCTATTAGTGATGCTGATGCCTTTTATCAACAATTAAGGCTACTACTCCACCAACAATTCCATGACTAACTCCCTTAGCAACTCCACCATCAATTATAGCACCAGCTGCAATGCCCATTAAAAAAAATTTCCAATATTTTGAAAAAAACTTCTTAAATCCACATCTTTCTTCAGACATATTGTGGTTCTCCTCTTGTCGTTGTCTCGGGTTATTCTCATGTTGTATCTCTGCTCTGGTTCTCTCCTCTGTCTGTCTTATTATTCTCTCAATCTCTTCTTGTCTGTGGTTCTGCTCTTGTTGTTTTCTCCACTCTTCCTCTTTCTGTCTCTCTGCTTCAAGTCTTTCTATTTTAGACATCATTTGAGCTTTTGTCTCTGCTCTGATTCTCTCCTCTGTCTCCTTTCTGACTCTTTCAATCTCTTCTCGTCTTTGAATCTCCTCTTGTTGTCGTCTCAGATTATTCTCATGCTGTATCTCTGCTCTGACTCTCTCCTCTGCCTCCTTTCTTACTCTCTCAATCTCTTCCTCTCGTCTGAATCTCAGAGCATCTTCATACATCTCATTACTGTAATATCCTCCTCCATTCTGCTCTATCATTGTGTCAATCTTCTGCAGTAGATCATTCACCTGCTCTCTGTTATTCTCATCTCTGTTGTTGAACACCTGATATCTGCCTCCACACTGATCAACTAGATCTCTTAATGCTTTACTCTCCTCAATGATTTCTTTTATGGACCTTCCTTCTAGCTGATCTCCATGAGTGAAGAGAATGATGGAATATTGTAACACCTCCTGACCAAACAACATCTCAATGATCCGAGGAATCTCCTCCTCCTGCTCAGTGAATCGGTTCACAGGAAACACAATGAGAAAGGCATGAGGTCCAGGACTGGATATATAAACACTTCTCACTATTTCTATCATTAAGTGCTCAGAACTCATCTCTGTGTCAAATAATCCAGGAGTATCAACTACAGACACTTTCCTCCCTGCGACAGTACTGTGTTTTACTGAACATTCATGGGTTACTGAATTTGAGCCAACTGCAGATTCAAACACGGTCTGTCCCAGTATTGTGTTTGCAGCTGCACTTTTCCCAACACCACTTTTACCCAGAAGCACAATTCTTCTGGTTAAACGATGGTTGGCAAGAATGTTGGGGATGTTGACTGGAATTCTTTTTCGTTTTGGCACTATATGGAGAAATAAATAAATAAATAAATAATTAAAAAAATCACACTTATACCTTGACTCATACTTTGTACATGGTATTGTGCCAACTACTTCATGTTCAAAGTGAACATACATAAATACACTTACAAATCTCTAGGTTCCTGTAGAAAACTTTAGATATCAGAGAATTCACTTGATCATCATCGTCAGGTCTTCTATGCTTGTTGTTGAACACATGGTATCTGCCCTCATATTTCTGAACAAGGTTCTTCAAGTATTCGGTTTCTTTGATGACTTTATTTATGCTAACATTTTCTTCTAATTTATCTCCTCTGGTGAAAAGTATCCAGGTATTTTCGATGCGCTTTGCTCCCAGCAGCTCTTCAATCTTCTCCAGAGCTTCCTGATCTTCTTCAGTGAAACTGTCTGACCGGAGAACCAGCAGAAAGGCACACAGACCTGATTCACATTTCTGAAGAATTTCTTCATATTTCCAAGAGTCTTCCTTAGTCAGCACTTTATCAGAAAATCCTGGTGTGTCATAAACTGTGATTGGTAATCCACAAATATCACCAATTTCAGCAGCAACATTGTGAGTCACTAAAGTGGAGCTGCTCCCTGAGATGAAAGCTTGTCGTCCCAGTATTGTGTTTCCTGACAAACTTTTCCCAACTCCTGTTCTTCCCAGCAAAACCAAATTTAAACACAGATATTGCATTATATCCGCATCCATTTTCATTCGGTAGCCTAGAAATAAATAAAATTAACATGGTTTAAGGGAAATAATTATACACATATGACAATTTAATACAATCTAAGTTGCTTAAAATATTTCTACTGTAAAATAATATGAATTTTTATTAAAAAAAAAAAATACAAAAAGAAAGAAAGATAAAGGTAAACTTTTAAATTCTGTCAGGGATAAAAGACATACAATTAGCATCCTATATCTACACTGACCAAAGTTATAAACACAACACTTGTTTTTGCCCCCATTTTTTGTGAGCTGAACTCAAAGATCTAAGACTTTTTCTATTTACACAAAAGGCCTATTTCTCTCAAATATTGTTCACAAATCTGTCTAAATCTGTGTTAGTGAGCACTTCTCCTTTGCCAAGTTAATCCATCCACCTCACAGGTGTGGCATATCAAGATGCTGATTAGACAGCATGATTATTGCACAGGTGTGCCTTAGGCTGGCCACAATAAAAGGCCACTCTAAAATGTGCAGTTTTATCACACAGCACAATGCCACAGATGTCGCAAGTTTTGAGGGAGCGTGCAATTGGCATGCGGACTGCAGGAATTTCCACCAGAGCTGTTGCCCGTAAATTGAATGTTCATTTCTCTACCATAAGCCGTCTCCAAAGGCGTTTCAGAGAATTTTGAAGTACATCCAACCGGCCTCACAACCACAGACCACGTGTAACCACACCAGCCCAGGACCTCCACATCCAGCATCTTCACCTCCGAGATCGTTTGAGACCAGCCACTCAGACAGCTGCTGCAACAATCGGTTTGCATAACTAAATAATTTCTGCACAAACTGTCAGAAACTGTCTCAGGGAAGCTCATCTGCATGCTCGTCATCCTCATCGGGGTCTCGACCTGACTACAGTTCGTCGTCGTGACCAACTTGAGTGGGCAAATGTTCACATTCGATGGCGTCTGGATTCATCCATTCTCTTCACGGATGAATCCCAGGTTTCACTGTACAGGGCAGATGGCGGACAGCATGTATGGCGTTGTGTGGGTGAGCGGTTTGCTGATGTCAACGTTGTGGATCAAGTGGCCCATGGTGGCGGTGGGGTTATAGTATGAGCAGGCGTATGTTATGGACAATGAACACAGGTGCATTTTATTGATGGCATTTTGAATGCACAGAGGTACCGTGACGAGATCCTGAGGCCCATTGTTGTGCCATCACCTCATGTTGCAGCATGATAATGCATGGCCCCACATTGCAAGGATCTGTACACAATTCCTGGAAGCTGAAAACATCCTAGTTCTTGTATGGCCAGCATACTCACCAGACATGTCACCTATTGAGCATGTTTGGGATGCTCTGGATCGGCGTATACAACAGCATGTTCCAGTTCCTGCCAATATCCAGCAACTTCGCACAGCCATTAAAGAGGAGAGGACCAACATTCCACAGGCCACAATCAACAACCTGATCAACTCTATGTGAAGGAGATGTGTTGCATATGGGGCAAATGGTGGTCACACTAAAACTGCACATTTTAGAGTGGCCTTTTATTGTGGCCAGCCTAAGGCACACCTGTGCAATAATCATGCTGTCTAATCAGCATCTTGATATGCCACACCAGTGAGGTGGATGGATTATCTCGGCAAAGGAGAAATGCTCATTAACGCAGATTTAGACAGATTTGTGAACAATGTTTGACAGAAATAGGCCTTTTGTGTACATAGAAAAAAGTTCTTTCTTAGATCTTTGAGTTCAGCTCATGAAAAATGGGGGCAAAAACAAAAGAGTTGCGTTTATAATTTTGGTCAGTGTAATTAAATACTTGTACTCATTATATTGAATTGAGTTTTAATATTTTAAAATTAATATTATCCAACCAAACACAAAGAAAAAATGTTCCCAGCAAGTGAACAGCGGTGACTGCAGACAGTTAAAATGACCGTAAAATGACTGTAAAATGATGGTAAAAAATACAGTGAATTTAACAGTAAAAAAACTGTAAAAATGTTACAGCAATAACCTGTTATAAGGTGAACGTTAAGTTCCCCTATTATATCTGGTGAAAAAATGTAGTGGACATTGCATGTAATTTTACGGTGGTATACCGTTTTTTAGAAGTGAAAAACAATGTAAAATTTACAGTGTGTTACATTTTTTTTCTTTTTATTGTTGAAAAAACTGTTTCTTTAATTTTTTTTCTTGTCAGTTTTGTACATTAGGGTTGTATTTTACATCTGATGCTGTTAAATTAATGTTTATCACATTATTTCATGATAATCATAATGGTGTGTAGAGTTTTTTGTGAATGACACTGTGCGCCTTCTATATATGTTAATATTTAAAAGCTGCTTGTGATGGGCTTTGGTTTATCATGTGGCTTTCTCATTTTCTCAAAAAATAAAAATAAAAATAAAATAGAGAGACTCTTCAATGATCCAAACAGGGAAACACAGAGCAGGAACACATGTAGGGGTAGAGGTTAGACACTGGACAGAAAGCAAGCGGCAAACCAAACTATAAATGCACACCTTAACGAGGTAATCAGGGGAACACAGGTGATGCAAATAATACAATTAGACAATTAGGGAGAAACTAGGTCACGGGAAGCACATGGGGAGGGAAAACACAAAACAGGTCCCTAATCCTGACATATAGTCTGATTAGGTGTATTTTAAAATGTAATTTACTCTAATTATAAGTAGGGGAACACGGGGCACAACATTTTTTGAACTTCTCAGGTTGCGTAAATCCATGTGGGGTTCAGAGTATCATTTTTTTATCCACGTTAATTTCACACTAGTACAAATATGTCGCTTTGTTTCATAATTACAGTATATACGTTTTTCGTTATTAGGTGGGGCACATTGTAACATGACCATATGACAGCTTAAAATGTTATCTGATTGAATGAAAAACAAAATCTACACAAAAAACTAAAGTATTTTGTCAATAAAATAAAATGATTAACTTTTTCAAATAAAATAATGGCATTTTTTAAAAATGAAAAATAATCAAATTTTTGTGTTTCACAATGAACACATCTCAACCATGCGTGCAACGGCCCTGATCGCAAAACACAGCTATACAGTATAGTTCAAAACAATGTGCGCAAATCCCAGCAAACACAGAACATTCCCCCAACGTTCCCCTATGGTTCCCATTTGGTTATTTTTTTGGGGGAACTAAATGAGAACGTTTAGGAACATTCCCTGTAGGTTCTCTTTTTAATAACCTACAGGGTACGTTCCCAGGTTATTTTTTAGTTTAATTTTATAACCTAAAAAGAACCTTCCCAGAACGTTCCCTGTGGGTTATTATTTTTAGGTTTTATTATTATAACCTTCAGAGAACATTCCCAGAGCGTTCCCTGCAGGTTATTTTTAGGTTTTATTTTTATAACCTACAGGGAATGTTCCCAGAACGTCCCCTGCAGGTTATTTTTAGTTGTCATATCCGTGTAAACTAATAAAAACTTTGCAGATGTTTCTGATTATTCTAATGCTGAAATGTATATTTTGTTCAACATAAACAAACTATTTTTTGCAGAATTCCATTTCTGAAATAAGCGTTTAATAAAGTGTAGACATCAAGTGGTCAAATGATAATATAATTCCAATTTTATAGCTAAAATAAAGCCAAGGTTAAGCGTAGTCAGAAAATAATATCATAAACCCTGTTTGTGATATTTCTACAAAATATATTTTGTATATTTCTTTTCTGCATGCCTCTGATCTGCACACACTTCTCCAGCACGCGCTTAATCCTGCCTGCCACAGAAAGCCGCGCACTGGACTTTTTGTGTACTGATCAAAAGAAGCACATCATCGTTAATTCAGTGGTAAGAAACGAATGTAATATTATCCTAATTAAAGTCAAATAAATGTTACTCATTTTTAACATCTGTAAAAATAAAATTTACATTTTTAAAATCCAATATTTTGTTGAAGTCATTGTTATTTGGTGCTTTAATAAACATAAAATCTGGGTTATGGTACTTCTAATCTTACATTACAGACTAAACATGGTTTGTAGTAGTGATTATTGAGGTCCACATCTGTCCGTCTTCCATGCTTTACTTACTACGGGACGCGGGAGTGCTGACATCCCATGCTGGTTTAAGATGGTCCTTTGCTGGTTTAAACTGGTCATGTTGCTGGTCAAGGATCAGCATAAACCAGCAAAGGACCAGCAGGAACCAGCAAAGAACCAGCTTAAACCAGCAAAGGACCAGCTTAAACCAGCATCAAAACCTACCTAACCAGCATCCCAGCATCAAAACATACCTACCAGCATATGCTGGTTTCTTCACCAGGGATACAGCAGCGGTATCAGAGTGAAGAGGTTAGGAGAACATTCTGGGAACCTTCAGAGAACTTTCAGGGAACCTTCTAGGGACATAAATAGAACGTTCCCTATTGGTAAGCCAGGAAAGTTTTTTTAACATAAATAGAATGTTCCCTGTAGGTTCCCATGAATTTGGTTATGCTAGCTATGTGGAAATATTTAAACCACGTGCGTTACAATTAACTCCGCGTTAGTTTGTGCCCCGCGCACCCATACTTAATTTTTGGAATGTGATTGTGTAATTAGTTATTACCCAGCACCAGTGGTGGACAGTAACAAAGTAGTTGTACGAATTTATACTTCGTTACTGTACTTAAGCACATTTTTCAAGTGTTTGTACTTTACTGGAGTACACCAAAGTGTAAGATCATACTTTTTACTTCACAAGCATGACGTTACTCCTTATAATACATCACATGCTCCGAGATGCAGAAGCGGTGTCTGATTCATGAACAAACTGATTCTTTTCAATGAGCCTATTAAATCGGTTTACAAATCGCACCAAACGATTCATTCACGACTTGGAATGATCTGATTCCAGCTGTTCACGAGGTCATTTAGAGCAAGTCTCCAAAGAACTGAATTCACAAGTAAGAACTGGGAGATCTTGTGAGCGTGCGTGACTGATGCTGCGAAAAAGTAAGTTGCTAATGTTAAAGGATTAATTATTGTAACTGAAAATCACATTTAGGTTAAAACTGTCGGTTATTTGTGAAATAAATCTGCTGCAAAGGGCAATTATTTAAGCCCATTAAAATGCTTGAATTCAGACACCTCAACGTCAGTGTCTTTATGTTTTAGGTCAAAAAACAAACAAACAAAAAAAAAAAAATAACACAGATTAAATAAAATAACTCATGCATGTTCATATTACCCACTGCTGTAACATAAGCAGTTTATTAAAATGCCACATCTGTTTTTCTATTGTTTATCAACAGTATAAATGTTTATACTGTTCGGATCATCTAGCCGAGTAGACAGTTATGCATGTTAATTCATAACCATACTGAAAATAAGTAAATCATTAAGTTAAGTAGCCAATATAAAATTGCTAAATAAATCTATCAGTATTTTTTTACTTAAGTAAATAAAAATCGGGTACTTTTGTACTTTCACTCCAGTAAAATTGAAAAAGGAGCACTTTTACTTTTAAAAGCCCTTTTAAAATATTTACTGGAGTAATATTTTATTAGACGTGTATCTGTACTTTTACTCAAGTACTTGATTTGTTTACTCCGTCCACCACTGTCCAGCACTGGCAACAAAACATCAGCAAAAATTACAAGCTAGTTGCGGGCTAATATTTTTAACCATGGAGTTAAAAACCATGTTACTATGGTTTTGGGATTATCTATTTCTCCTTCAGTGCATTATACTATGGTAGTTAAGCAACAAGTTGCACCACAGTTTAGTATTTTCCAAGTCAAATAGACTTACTTTTGGGTGAATCATCATCTGAACCTACGTCCACTGCAAAACACCACAGAAAAACACAAACTGCTAGTGAGTCCATGTGAACATATTATATGCACTACTTGATAATGGAATGGTTCAGATATTCACTATGAATATAGACGTAATATAAACAACCCTCTTCCATGTGCATTTTATTCATAAAAGGTACTTTTTCAGAACTAAATATAAATCTATCACAATAAGTATATTAAAAAATAAATAAATAAATAAATAAATAAAAATAAAAAAATCATTTAATAGACTTACTGTTGGGGCGATCAAAAATTGGACTACTTCTGTCCACTGCAAAACACAAGAACACAAAGTGTTAATGGTTCTGGTGAACATTATGTACATCAGAAAACACATGCTACAATAATTTAGTACTGGATAAAAACATGACAGAAAACTGCACAAATATTCCACAACCTAGTTTAAAGCCTCTTTATCTTCAGTGTGTAAGTGTGTTTTGTTGGCATTTTTGATCTTTATATGAATGTTTCAGACAATGAAAAGAAAACAGCTAATTCAGTGTCGAAATTTTTAGACTACCAAATTTTTTTCTGTAATCTTAGGAATACAATTATCATATTAAACAATACTATTTTCAACAGTGTATAAATAGTTAGAATCTTTTAGTTTTAAATAATTAAAAGTATACTATATACGTTGTCTATTAACGCGTATATATAGTAATTTTAGATATTCTAATCGTAAACAAGTACACAAGTAGGCTAAACAAGTAAAAGAGTACACAAGGAAACAAGCAAAACAACTCCACAAAATTGGTTATAAGATTAGGCGCTGTACACTTGGTACCTTGGTAGGATTATATTTGACTCTGATATATCATTGATATAAGTTGCTAATGTAAATATTTTGTTATTCATCGAAGCTTACCAGCACTGTGCGCCATTTTATGCTCGACATTTACGAAACCGAAAGTAAAAAGATGACTGACGTAGGGGAGTGCGGGGCGCAACCAAACACGTTTTGAATTTCTCAGTTTGTGTAAATTCATGTGGGGTTCAGAGTATATATATTTTTTAACCACATTAAGTTCACACGTGTCTAGTAATTTTTTTTTCTTCTTCTATAATTACAGTTATGGAATTACATTACGTTTTTTTTTTTTTTATTTGCCTTCAAAGAAAGTAAGTGAAATGTGACATCATGAACCGCAGGTAAGACAGATTGAAATGTTATCGAATGACAAAATATACACGACAAACTAAAATATTTTGTCAATACAATAAAATAAACTTTTTCAAATAATGGCGTTCTTTTAAGAATTAAAACTTATTTAATTTTGGAGTTTGACAATGAACAGATCCAGGGCCATAGCCATTATTGAGGTCCCCGAAGTCAATTAACATTAATTCTGCTTTGGTAATAATAATAATTAATTAATTAATTAATTAAGTAAGTAAGTAAGTACATATGAACTATACATGCATATATAGAACCAACAAAGAAAGAAAGAAAGAAAGAAAGGTCCTGCTAAATCACAACTTAAATGTGCCAAACAAATACTGTTTTTACAGCTTTTTTGTTTGTACTTATCTCAGGGCTGCTGCTAGCTAAATGGGTGTCCTAACCAGAATTGTATTGTTGTGCCCCCTCCCCTAAATATTATGGGGGGAAAACACCTATTATAGGGGTCAATACATAACTTTAATAAAATATAAAAGTATATAAATAAATTGTAATTAAAATGTATTATTTACAGTTGTAGCTCTAGACAGTTACCGCCTATGGCTATTATTTTATTAATACTGTTGTCTGATTGATTTTATAGTCTCAAGCATTCAGAAATCACACAAAAGAAAATGAAGCAGTTTTACTATAATGAAACAATGGTTAATTTTTGTAAGGGTTGTGATGTTCACATGTTTCTGTTTTATGGTTGTAGCATTTCTACCACAAAAAGGTAGCCAAAAACTGGATCTTTGAATTAAATGTTTTGTGAGTGTAACAACAGCAATTACCAGGCCTTTGGCGCCCTTTACAGACATTTGTTATAATATGTAATGCACATAAATTGTTTATTTTGAATTGCATTATGTATTTTAGAGTGCATTACATTTTACAGTGTTATTCAATGAAACCATATGATTATTATTAATTAACCAGTCATTATTGCCTCATATATAAATGTAGAGATTGTTAACAAACGTTAAGAAATAGGTGCACTAATACACAGCACAAGTGTTTTCAATAAGATATATACCCCATAGGAGGAACTTTTTTGCTGGGCTTCTGCCATGCCAAATATACAGTAAGTTTACATATGGTTTGAGACTGTAGGTGCTTAATAACAAATAATTTATGGGATGTTCAGGTTGTGTGGTGACACATAACTTGGGTGCTCCACCACACAAAACTTTTAACTGAAAAATCAAAGTAGGCACACCACAGCTCCAGCAAAGAGAAAAATATTTATTTAAGTTCTCACCATATGGTGACGTTTCAAGCTTAAATGCTCTTCTTCAGACATTCTAGTACCAATGATAAATATGAATGTTAGGTATTGTGAAGGCCACTGGTAGGAAGCCTTTGAGCTGTGTTTATGATCAATGTGTAATTCAAATACTTTCACTTTCTGCTTTGTCATGTGATTTCAGGGAACTGAATATCATGTGATTTCAGGGTAGCCTATATGTGTCTATATAAATAGCAGAGAGATTTTCATTTGCTGTTTGAACCTCTTGATGACAGAAGACACTGAGAAAGAGACATCAACACACAGGTTGTTCTTTATTTGCTTAATATCATCAATTATTATCACTTTGACTTCAACTATTTTGTGTTAAAGTTTTAATAATTGTACTTTATTTTAACTGATTTTATAATTATTTGATTGATATTTTGTATTTTATGTTTGAATAAGTCACAGCACACTTAATGCAGAACATACTGACAGGCTTTCATTTGACAGACAAATGGCAGCTTCCATCCTAAAAAACTGAGCTTGTATATTGATCTCCACACAGCTGATGCACTAAAGCGAACTGTTCTTTTGAGTTGCATATGGAAGGTGTAAATAATCATCATCATCATCATCATCATACTAACAATATTTATTTATTTATTTTAATTTCAGTATTAGCTGAAAAAAAAAACCCGACTCGATCCTCGAGTCAGACACGAAACAATTCTAAAGAAATAAAATGCAAATTTATTTAAGGAGATTGTAAGTAAATCTAAACAGTAATGTTGACGGTGTTTTATCGTATAGTGATGTTACTGTACTGTACGCTTATCTTCACCCCTATATGAATTCTGTGAGTTCTATATGAATAAACATGAGTTCTATACAGTGGCGAAGCAAGTCAGCCCTGGGCCAATATGCAACATACTTGTACGGCCCCCCAAACGTTGTGGTATACGTTAACTTCACTTAGGCCTATTGTTGGTTTTTCTGAAGTAAATAACGTTACATGACTGTTCACAAGTTTTATTTACGGTGTAAATGCTTGGAAATAATATTTAATTCGTTAGATATATAGCCTGCTTTATACCACTGGCCGCGTCAGCATGAGCGCGAAGGTGCGCATAGCTCGCGGCAAAAATGACGCGAATATTGAGGAAACGATGGCGGACGGAGGAATTTGGTTTTCAAGTTAAGTAAAGCAACAACAACAACAACAACAACAACAACAACAAAAAAAACGCATCTTCAACAGAGAAGGTTAACATGTTCCCACTGCGCAAAGATGTGAAAGACACGTCCAAACAACGTCTTTTGTACGTCGTTTTTGAATATTGACGTAATCTAGACGTCCGTCAGACATCTAATGTTTAGTGGGTTGGTAGTCTTGTGGAAAAATAAACATGCAAGCGTTGTCAGCGACGACGTTTAACTATTCTTTTTTTGTTTTAATTTTGAAAAGTCATTATTTACCTCACGTTACGTTATGGAGGCTTTCTTTTAATTTTATTTGATTCCTCAGTGTTTGCTAAACGTTCTGTAATTTATCAGTCGGTATACCGCTACAGCATGTGGTGTATGCCATCTTATTCGTTTTGTAGCCTGTTTTATTGTTATGCTTTTGATAAAAAAATAGTCTACCAATGAATCCATGTTTTGTTTTAGTCTTAAAAAGTGAAAGGTGTATACATGTAAAGCAAAACAGACAATAATCTTTTCTTGTAAAACGTGACAAGATCGCGAATTCGAAAGTGAAAGCGTCTGAAGCCCGACTTATAGCAAAAGAGGAACTGTCGATCACAAAATTCAAACCAAAAATAATACTACTGATGAAAAAAAAAACTGGTCCTTCCCGTCCCTAGTGCTATCTGCGCACCTGCCTTTGAAGCAGAAGCATAGCAAAACAGCCGTGTTTAGTTCTGAATGAATATATTGGGAATTGGGGTTGGGAAAAACTAGGGAACTAGGCACTAGGGAAGCGGTGGTCCATGAAGGATATACAAGTGCCCGTACCAAAAAGAAGTATTCTTCAAGTTTATTTTATAAAGTATACATAAGTAAAGTATATTTTTAAGTATACTTTATATAGTAAGTATACAAATATCAGCGTACTAGTAGTACACTTTTAAGTGTACTATTTTAATACTCCTTGGGACTAAATTGGCCCACTTTCTAGCATATAAAAGTATACTTTTAAGTATACTTTAAATATAACAGTAGTAAACTTTGAGCACACAACTAGTTTACATCTATGTTTTCAGTTTTTACTGCAAGTATACTAAAAGTGTACAAGTATACTAACTTATAGGTATACTGATAGTTTACTAATTAAATACTTTTTTATGCATTTTTAGTACACTTTGAAGTATAGTCTCAGTAAATTAATAGTTCAGTAGTTTTATACTGCAAGTATACTCAAGTTTTTTTTCTGCTTTTTTTAACATGAACTTTAAATCATACTTTAAGTATACTACAGTGTCCCTATTTAGGTATTAATTTGTATATATTTTGTTATATGAATATCTGAACATACAAAACATTATGAATAATTTAGTCCAATACGTAGACAATGTTGTCTTTGTTTGTAAAGCATTTTACAAAATTAAGATATCTAAGGAATGGATATAAGTGGTTGAAAGTATCTAGGCCTCAAAACTAGATTCACATCACATTCAAGCATTTTTTTAGTATTTGAGACTCAAAATGTTTCTAAAATGGAAAATATGTATTTGTATTTTTTTACAGTGTGGAAGCATCTGTTTTGGTTTCTTCTTCACTTGCGTTTTGGAAATTCTGTACAGAAGATGTGTAATAGCATCTCTCATGTATAACAATGAAAACGGACACTCAGAGCACAAGTATAGCTCAAATATATATAGACTTTTTCTAAGTATAAGTCAAGTATACTTAAATGTCATTTTAAGTATATTTCTGATAAGTATATAAAGCACATTTCTGAGAAGTACATAAAAAGTAGACTGAAAGTATACTTTCCTATTTTTAGTTTAAAAGAAGTATACTAATAGCACACTTGAATAAACTTCTTTTTTGTAAGGGTGGAATGACTTGATTGATAAATATACGTATTTACTTAAAACAAGGAAACATAGCAACATTTAATTAATTGACTAATGAATCAACTTATTAAAAATATAACTCCTGCACCAACAACCATGGCACTGAAGGAATGGAATCCTGGATCATTCTTAGACTTCATAATAATATTAATTATTATTTCTTGTGTTATTATTAACCTCCTAGATTGTTTGATGATTGAATAAAGTTGGGAGGTAAAACATATATTTTTAGTTATAGACTATGGTAAGAATGGAAAGTGTAACAGTGTCCTTTTACACGCTGAGCTCTATTTTTCCTCTGGGTCATAGTGCCATGACACAAGGGGTCATCGGGACGTCCCATCTATGTAACCAACACGTGATTAGAACATTTATGCATGTTAGAAAATGAGTTGAATATGGATTTGGTCTGTCTTTGCACTCGCTAAGAAGCTGCTCTCATTGTGTGTGTAGTTACCCATATTTGAAAAGATCCAGAGCAGAGCTAGGCAACCTTGAAGATAAGTGTTCTCTGTGTATGTGTGTGAATGCAACTAGATGCAGAGAGAGAGCCCTAGGAAGAAAATGTAATGTGTCATCACCCTGATGTCTAGAGTGATAGATATACGTCTCTGGAGAGACCTATTGTGTCTGACCTCTGATTGTTTGTCACCTAAATAATTGCTGAAGATATGCTTATGTCCATGTGTGGAGATTTTCGAAGTTTATTTATGCTTCAACCAACCAGAATCATTTTTACCTAAGTAATGATGTAGTTAGTGACCTCTGTTATATAACTGCTGGTGTCTTGAAAGTGTATGCAGAGTGGTCTACAAACTCCATCAAGAGTGTTGAAGCTGACTTCTGCTAATGAAACTGCAAACTATCTTCTTCAAGAAACTGTTCTTCGATTGATCGCATCTCTGACTCCTGGTCTTTGTTCCTCCTATCTGGTCCTTGGGTTTTAACTGTAAATTCCCCTACAGCACATTAAAAATCACTTAGATCACCTTTCTTCCCCATTGTGATGCTCAGTTTAAACTTCAACAGATTGTCTTGATCTGCCTACATGCATTCATTTGCTGCCATGTGATTGGCTGATTAGATATTTACATTAACAAGCAGTTGAACAGGTGTATCCAATAAAGTGGCTGCTGAGTGTGTGTGTCAGAAGAAAAATTCAGAACATGTAAGATGCTAATTGCATATCCCTTACAGATTTAAAAACTTTTACCTTTTTTTCTTTTTTGTTCTTTCTTTCTTTCTTTCTTTCTTGTGTATGTTTTATTTATTTATTTATTTACAGTTTCGTATTGTTTTACTATAAAAAGAATTAGGCAACTTAGGTTATGTGTTGAATTGTCACAAGTGTATGATTATTTCCCTTAAACCTTAATATTACTTATTTCTAGGCTACGGAATAAAAAATGGACAAAGACATCATGCAAAATCTGCGTTTAAATTTGGTCTTGCTGGGAAGAACTGGAGTTGGGAAAAGTTCATCAGGAAACACAATATTGGGACGAGAAGGTTTCACAACAGGAAGAAGCTCCACTTCAGTCACTCAAAATATAGCTGCTGAAATTGGTAATATTTCTAGATTACCGATCACTGTTTATGATACACCAGGATTTTCTGATACAGAGTTGAGTAAGGAAGAGCATCAGAAATATGAAGAAGTTCTTCAGAAATGTGAATCAGGCCTATGTGCATTTCTGCTGGTTCTTGAACCTGGCAAATTCACTGAAGAAGATCAGAAAGCTCTGGAGAAGATTGGTGAGCTGTTGGGAGCAAAGCGCATAGAAAACGCCTGGATTATCTTCACCAGAGGAGATGAACTGAAGGAAGAATACAAGACCATGAATCAATTTTTCAAAGAAAATGAATACTTGAAGGACCTTGCTCAGAAATTTCAGGGCAGGTACCACGTACTGGAAAACAAGTGTAGAAGACGTGATGACCAAGTGAATTCTCTGATATCTAAAGTTTTCTCCAGGAACTTAGAGAATTGTAAGTGTATTTATGACTGTTTACATTTAGCATGAAGGAATTAAGCTTCCTTGGCCATTAATTATGTCTTTCATTCCTGTCTTAGATTGTGCAGGTATTCTATAGATTAGCAGTAAAGGATAATCTTTACTTTTTTGACATGAATAGAAAAAGAGGTTTTAAATATAGATAAAGTCACTGTAAAATATTAGCAAAAGCTACTAGAGACTCTATAATATTAAAGTAGTTGGTTCAACTTCCATGTACAAAGAACAAGTTGAGTTATAAATATGTTTTTTTTTTTTAATACAGTGCCAAGAAGACAAAGAATTAAAGCCCCCCACAGTCCTCTCTCATCTAGAAGGATTGTTCTTCTGGGTAAAAGTGGTGTTGGGAAAAGTGCAGCTGCAAACACAATCCTGAAAAAGAGAGTGTTTGAATCTAGAGTTGGCTCAAATTCAGTAACCCGTGAATCCTCAGTGGAACATGCCACTCTTTCAGGCAGGAAAGTGTCTGTAGTCGATACTCCTGGATTCTTTGACACAGAGATGAGTTCTGAGCACTTAATGATAGAAATAGTGAGAAGTGTGTATATATCCAGTCCTGGACCGCATGCTTTTCTCATTGTGTTTCCTGTGAACAGATTCACTGAGCAGGAGGAGGAGATTCCTCGGCAGATTGAGATGTTGTTTGGTGAGGAGGTGTTACAATATTCCATCATTCTCTTCACTCATGGAGATCAGCTAGAAGGAAGGTCCATAAGAGAAATCATTGAGGAGAGTAAAGCATTAAGAGATCTAGTTGATCAGTGTGGAGGCAGATATCAGGTGTTCAACAACAGAGATGAGAATAACAGAGAGCAGGTGAATGATCTACTGCAGAAGATTGACACAATGATAGAGCAGAATGGAGGAGGATATTACAGTAATGAGATGTATGAAGATGCTTACAGATTCAGACGAGAGGAAGAGATTGAGATTGCGAAAAGGCAGACAGAGCAGACAATCAGAGCTGAGATGCAGCGTGAGAATAATGAGAGAAGACAACAGGAGGAAAATCAAAGACGAGAAGAGATTGAGAGAGTGAGAAAGGAGACAGAGCAGAGAATCAGAGCACAGATGCAGCATGAGATTAATGTGAGACGACAACAAGAGGAAAATCAAAGACGAGAGGAGATTGAGATTGCAAAAAGGCAGACAGAGCAGAGAATCAGAGCACAGATGCAGCATGAGATTAATGAGAGGCGACAACAAGAGGAAAATCAAAGACGAGAGGAGATTGAGAAAGTGAGAAGGCAGACAGAGCAGAGAATCAGAGCACAGATGCAACGTGAGAATAATGAAAGACGACAACAAGAGGAAAATCAAAACAATTTTGATAAAAGAAGTGGATTTAAAAAGTTTTTTTCCAAGTACTGGAAATATTTTTTAATGGGCATTGCAGCTGGTGCTATAGTTGGAGGATTTGCTGGAGGACCTGCTGGTGCAGTTCTTGGTGGAAGTGTTGCTGGAATTGTTGGTGGAATTGTTGGTGGATTTGTAGACTTAATTGTTAATTAAAGGCAGGGGCGTCAATAATGGGAGGAAAGAATGGTGTAACTATCATGAAAGACAATATAAAAGCAAAATACAATGTAGGGTGAATGTATTGTCACAATATGTAATGAAGAAATTAATCAGCGCATCAGAGTTTAAAGTTTAAATTCTCCACAAAAAAATAAATAAATAAATAAATAAATAAAAATAAATCTATATAAACTGTGAGAAATTAACTGAAAACATTAATCCAGAAATATTTCCACAAGAAAAGCAAACACAATTTGTAACAAAATACAGGAACCTAATCTAAGTTCAAAAACTTTATTCTCTTAACATTATTTTTACCAATATGTCATTGCATTATTCAGGATATACTTCATAAATATAAAATTTATTATTATTATTTTATTATTATTGTTTTTTTGTTTGTTTGTTTGTTTGTTTTGTTTTTGTTTTTTGTTTGTTTGTTTGTTTGTTTGTTTTAATAAATCAATAAAACTTATAGGAGTGTGCAGTGGAGCCAATATATGTATTTCTTCCAATCTTAAAATTATTTGTATCTGTATCAGTTTTCTGGTAAGCGGGTAAGGCTTAAAAAGTTCTTTAGAAGCCTGTTTTAAATGTAATTATTTTCCTTTCATAATTATGATTTAATCAATTTGTCTCGTATATCATTTAAAACAATTCGCCATGCATTTGAAACTCAGATTTCTGAGAGATACACAGAGATGCAACATGGCTATTTGTGATTATGTGCTCATTTTATTCATAGTCATTTGTGCATTGTCAGTAGCATTTAAATAAACATATCAAACAGCAGAAAATGTGTGTGATTCAGTAACTCAGTTTATATTACTCCCTGATTCCTAAAAGAGATGGCTATTTAATCTGTGATCCTGCTGTGCTCATTTAATTCATACAGTTTATTCCATTTGAAGCCATTAGCCTGTATCTTTCCCTGTATCTTGTATTTGGATTCAGGCACATCCCTAAAAGTTTTTTGAGAAGCTAATTCTGCTTCCAGCTTTTTGAGCATACACTATCAATGAATACTCAGTCTTCAATAGAAATTTTAAAAGAACAATTGTTTGTGTGTTGTTAATTTAGTCAGTTGTGTTTGCCTTGTGACTTTTAAGTAATTATGCACAGCAACACCCCCAGTGTTCAATTAACCTTGTTCAGTGTTTATATAATCCACAGTAACACTGAAGCAGTACAGTGATAAAATGAAATTTAAGGGCTAGGACAGATAGAAATAACTGTTATTGCTTAATAGTAGTAGATTCTACCTCTTGCCTCTGCCAATAAGGTGAGCTTTTCTGTCCACCTTATTTTTCAACGCGGAAGTAAGATGTTTTCTGGTAATGTGTTAGACGTCCGGTTCATAATCCGCCATAGGGAAATAACGAGAAGAATATCAAAGTGCAGTAAACAGTAAAACAGTTTGCACTACAAACCAGAGTGTTCATAATTAAGATAATACAATAAAATAATATGGTAAGACACACCAGTTTTCAATATCAAGCAGCAAAACAAGCTTTTTGTGCAGCTAAAAATAAATGGAAGTAAATGAGACCGGAAGCCAGACACAAAAAAAATTACAAATGGCTGCACCCACTCTTACAGTAAAAATACAGTGGATAGGATAGGGTACATTCACGCCAAGTGGTACGAAAAACCTCTAGTTTTGTTTTCCTCCAGCTGCGCTCTATTTTCTGGGCTGCTCTCTTGGGTTCACACTAAAAGATTTTTAAAAGAGACCACAAACATGAGGACCTAAAAATCCCCCCCCCCAAAAAAAAAAACAAACAAACAAACAAAAAAAAAAAAAAAAAACGTTTTGCTCCTATAATGTGTGGTGTGCCACGATTTGACAGACAGCAAACCACACACCAATGGATTTTCAAGAGTCCAGAATGTGAACATGGGAAATTTTGCAAAATCTCTTGATACTTGAGAATAAACATCACACAACAGTTCTAAGAGCTTTATTTTAAACTCTCTGACAAAGTATTTCTTTAACATATTGATATAACACAAACAACTTTGTTTACATCTGCCTGGTGTAGAAATTACATAGTCAAGATCGCCCACCTTGTGCTCAACTGTGTAAGGCCCTGTAAAATTCTCCCACTGAAAAAGATTGCTTCTCAGTACGCTTATCGTACCAGGATTTCATCTTTTTCTAAGACACAGTAAGATTAGAATGAGCAATATCACAGGCCTTTCTAAGTCGATAGTGAAAATTACTAACATAGTCTAGCAAATTAGAGTATTCTAACTGATCCAAAACTTGCTTGAAAACTCTAGACATAAAGTTGGACCCTTGATCAAACTGAATGGTTTTAGGAAGCCCAAACACTGAAAAAAACTTCAACAAGGCTTGCACTATCACAGGGGCGGCTATCTTCCTTAAAGGGATAGCCTCAGGAAAACAAGTTGAAGCACACCTAATAGTCAATAGATATTGGTTACCATGTTTGGTTTTAGGTAGAAGACCAACGCAATACACCAGAACTCTACCAAATGGCTCATCGAAGGCTGGAATAGGATGCAAAGGAGCAACAGGTATGGTTTGGTTTGGCTTACCAGCTATCTGACAAATACGGCAGGTCCTACGATAAGCCACCACATTCTTTTTAAGACCAGGCCAATAGAAGATTCCCCTGCTCTTACTGAAGTGTAATACTGATGTTTATTTATTTAAGTCATTTTAAGCATCATTTTGGTGCATATTCAAAAAGGACAGTCTCTCTGTCATTCTGTGAACTAAAGGCATGTTCTGAGGAACAAAATAATTTAGAGGGAATTTCAGTCTGGTTCTTGTCTAGGGTGGGGGAGTGCCACCCAACAAAGTTCTCATGTGATGGTCCTGATGTGCTATATGTTTGATCATTAATCGTGGGTTTCTTGCCCCAAAATCAACAATTTCCTTCCATACTTCAGGCTGGCTGGCGCCAGGGTATCAAGGACAGATTTATGACGTGGTCTGGTTAGCCTGGGCCTCTTTGTGGAATTTGGCTCTTTGGTTTCAACAATGTCCTGATCGAATCTTTAATTTGTCTGATTCACTCTGATACCCTACAACTCCCCCCTTCGGTCGACAATGTGTTGCTTGATGAAGACATCAGTGAGCGCTGCAGAAACAAAGGCAGAAAAGGCAGACACCAACACAGCAAACAACAAGACAACATCTCTAGGGCAGTTACTGTACTGGTGCATTAAAAACGTTCACCTATTGTTTCTGGTGGCATCATTGGTGGTAAAATGTCCTATCGTGCATGGAGCTCTTTGGCTTCCCTTCAGTTTAGAGTGGCTTGCAGATATTAGGTGTGGCGAGTCAATCCTAATATCAGACCTTTGACCCCTGTAGGGAGGGGTAGGAGTTTCACCTGCTAAAGAAAGAGGGAAAGGAAAGGGATAGGTAAAAGGAAAACAAAACAACAAAACAAAGGGGCTGCAGGTTTTCCTAGTGTGGCTAACAACTACTGTTGTGCTAGGATGTTGTGTGCAGCTAGGGTGTCATGTACCTTAACTTAGTGTCAGGGGTTCTACCTGTGGTGAAGATAGTTGCATGTTTTTGCATGATGGCAGTTGGCAGTGAGAGACTTGCTCATTCTGGGTGGTTGTTGAACAGGTCATCTTCTGATACGGTGGTGTACCAGGTGGTTGCCAGCCTTCCGTTCTGTCGCTGGTCGCAGCGAGCATGACTAATGTTTCTAGTCATTCATGTCCTATGACTTTTTTTGGTTACCTTTCTTTGAAGCCATCTTCTGCTTCTTGTCACACAACTGCTGGATGGTCATGGAGCGAGGACAGGCCATGACGCCTAGATGACGACTGACTCCAGGGTGCAGATTTCTTAGGAAGAGTCTTTTGAAGTTCACATCCTCTTCAAGGTCAGGTTCGTTGTGTGCACCAAAGTTGGTTTGTCAGAGCCGGTTGTAGTAGGCTTGTGGAGTCCTGACCTTGACCTTGTTTGGATTCTAAGGAAGTTAACAGTCCATGTTCAGACTCAGAGTCTGTAAACTTTTTAATCAGGACCACACAAAGTTGCTGGTAGTTTGACTTTGTATGGCTGGGCTGTCTGTCTAGGAAGTTTCTCACCTTAGGACTTGACATGGCTCTTAGGAGGTATAACCTGTCTCTGTCAGTCACACAAGGTCTCATTTCCAGGTGAAAATTAATATCTTGCAGGTGGGCCTGGATGTTGTGGCCCTCTTTGGAGTTCAGGTTGAACTTGCTGATGTTTTTGGACAGCTTGTTGAGGTCTTTGATTCGTCATCCCATTTGCAGCTCCAAAGGCTGCTTGGATGGGGTCTCTTCTCCTGGTGACAGGAAAGAGTTCTGTGGTGAAGGTAGGTGAGGTTTTAGGTTGTGGCCCTTCTCTTCTTTCGTTGGATGCCAGTTCTTGGACGTGGGATTCTGTTCTGCTCAGCAGTGGTGAGGCTGAGGGATTTTTTTCTTCCCTCGACTCTTGTTTCATTTCTTAAGCATGTTTGAGTCCTTCTCTGACCATGCAGAGCTCGTTGTTGGCAACCTCTAGATGTTGGGTCAGATTGTAAATTTCAGTGCTGTACCTTTCAAGGTGGTCTTCCAAGGCACTGATTTTAGCATTCTCGTCTTTGATGTTATTCTTGGATGTGAGACTGTTGGGCAGCCTTTGCTTTGCTTTGTCCAGGCAACATTGGGCACATGTCAGCTCCTCTTGAAGGTGGGGGATGTGCTTGTCGCTCAGGTTCAGCTGGGTTGTGAAGGCATAGCTTAGGGAGCTGGTGATCTTGACTAGCTCCTCGTGGTTGTTGTTCTGGCTTGAATCTTGTGTCAGGAACCTTCCCAGTATTACGATTATTATTAAAAATAAATAAATAAATAAAAAAACAGTTCAAAAGTCTTGGGGATGAGGCTGTCTGTCATGTTTCTCAGCCAAGCGTTCACATCTTCCCCTTGGGCAAAGGGGTCTGCAGTCTGCGGCATGCTAGCGCACTAAGGAGAAGAGAGACTGACACAGATCTGTGTAGTGTAGAAGCCTATGTGTGGTGGGACAACTAAGTGTTGAGTCAGTGATTGTGAACCACTAGTGAAGTGAGGTAATGACTGTGTTGGTCTCAGGGTGTCTAGGTAGACTAGGGATGTGAAGACTTCATCACTCTAATGAGGAAGAGTGTCTCCTATTAAAGGCTCAGGTGTGTTGTTCCCAAGCTAGGATATAAGGAGGAAAGAAAAAGGTAAGATAAAGTGGAATTAAAATAATAAATGGCAAAATAATCGAAATGAAATTAAATGAAGGAGGAAATCAATAAATAAAAATAGAGGCTAAGTGTATAACCAAAACAGGAAGAAAGAAGTGTAAAACAATCTATTGATAGGGGTAATAAATCAATTTAGGCAGAATAAGTTTACTTAAACTTTCAAAGTTCAAGGTTTATTTGTACCTAAAATGATTAGGCCTAAGATAATATCAGAAATAATGATCATATGAAATGACCTGATGAGGAAATTTGAATGATTCCAAATAAATTTAAAGTTGGAATTAAATTTGAATTTGGCACAATTAATAACTGTGAAGCAGTATTTCCCTTTCTAGTAAAATGCAGATCTCATAGTAAAAAGTAAGAAAAACTGTGAAATAAGAAAGACAAAGAAACCAACAGGTGTATTAGTTGAAATGTTCAAAGAGTTAAATCACTTTAGTTTTGCACAGACACACTGTATTCAACCACTAGAT
The DNA here is from genome assembly GCF_022985175.1 of Labeo rohita. NCBI lineage: Eukaryota > Metazoa > Chordata > Actinopteri > Cypriniformes > Cyprinidae > Labeo > Labeo rohita. Next base: position 8,896 of record NW_026129338.1, on the reverse strand, counting down.
GTTAATGCTAACTACTGACCTTTAAGGCTAATCTTTAGTATAGACTTAATTGTAAACACAACAGTTTCGTTAGCTTAGCAACACCGTAGAGTTTTTTTACATATGACGTCGATGTGCTGCGCGGGCAGAGTTCAGAGTTGCTCCGGAAGTTAAGACTTCCGAGTCACGATCTGTAAGGATAAAACAATAGTTTAAAACAAGACACGGTTTGTAGTAGTGATTATATTCGTCCGTCTTCCATGCTGCTTACTACAGGACGCGGAAGTGCTGACATACGGCAGCGGTATCGGAGTAAAGAGGTTAGGAGAACGTTCTGGGAACCTTCAGAGAACGATAGGTTCCCAGAACGTTCCCGTAACCTACAGGGAACGTTCTATTTACGTTAAGAAAACTTTCCTGGCTAACCAACAGGGAACGTTCTGGGAACCAAAAATTATTAGCTGGGGTAAATCTACGTGCCAGTTTCTCTGGCCACGTAAACGCAACACAACAGGTTTTCTTCTCTGTTAGTTCAAAGTAACTTCAAGTAACTTCTCTGTTAGTTACTTGATCGAGCTTTTAAAACACTCCAATTCAAATCAGACATGCAGTGTAACACGAGATATGTATCTTAAATTCACTTAGTGAACAGACACAAACAGGCAAGTATTATTTCTAATGTTTAACCCAGAGAGTCGAATAGCATAGTTGAATTGGCAATGGAACACACACTGACAATCAAGCTATGAATATTAAGGCCTTAGAAAAATAGATTGAGGAACACAGTCAAACTATTCTTTATCCGTCGATTTATTTCCCTTTTAATTACTGCAGTTTAGCTCTGTTCAGCTAACGGTAACGGTGAGATTCCCTGGTCAGGAGTATAGCTGAGCTGCGTTGTGAAAAGACAACAAGTCTAACAATCCATACGACCATACAGGTCGTTTGCATCTTACCCCAAATACGACCCTGTGGAGCGTTCCTGAATATAGCGCCCCTAACGCCAGCTGGAAATACGCCACAGAGGTTCGCCTCGCATTGCATTGTGGATTATTCTGCGGGATAATTGAGGCTAATTAAAGGTATGTTATGAGCGAACTTTGATATTATAAATATGACATCAAAATATGTAGTTAGGGTGTTTTGTTTTGTTTCTGTAACGCCAAGCCAGCAGAGGGAGCCCTCACCCCAGGACTGCCTGCATGCTCCCTCTGCTGCTTCTACTGCTACTTCCTGTTTGGCAGTATTTAAGGACTCACCATGTGCTCACACCTTCGCGAAGTATTGCCAGTTAACCTGCCTTACTGAGTGTTGTATATCACGCTGTTGGATTACCTGTTGCTGTTTTGCTTTGTTTATGGACTTCTGAGTTTACGGATCACCCTTGTTTGGATTGTTTGCCTGTGTGGACTGCTTTCAAGGTTTGACCTATTTCTGCCTCTGACTATCGCTCTCTGGACTACCCCTGTTGCTACGTTTGTTATATTGGACTGATTCCCCGGTAACTGACCCACTGCCTCGATTTACCTCTCTGCTGCTCGGATTACGTTTGTGTTGTGTTGCTTATGGACTGCCTTTCCAGTTTGCTGACCCTCTGCCTGTTTTATCGTACGCTGCTGCTGTTAATAAACTTCCGCATATGGTTTCAACTTCCGCCTCAGCGTCCACGTTACAGTTTCACCTTTGTCTGTGGTGTTTAGCATGCTGTAGCTTACTATAGCTTACTATAACTACATTATAAAGGACATTGTGAAATATCCGTTTGTAGGCTAAATAGAAAAAATAGCCAGCGTGAACATCAAAATAGTGTTATTACACTTTGCTGTTATTAATATCTGTCACCACAATATTTCAAATATTCGAAAGAGATCGATCATTGTTGGAAAGTAGGCCTTTTAGGCACATAATAATCATCGATTTAGAATGAGCATTACATTATGCTTCCCGTGTTAAATCTGTACGGGATGCTATTTCCAAATTAGTTTAGCATGTTTGACTGTAAAATAATTTGAGCAGAACACATCAGCAGTGTAAAGTTAGCATTTACTGTGATATTAATTGGAAATTGTAAAGGTTTTGGTAAGGGACCATGTAAAAAGTCCACACATTTTGTTTCGATGTACAAAACATGTTAGTTTTGAAATCATTTCAACTATATTTCAGTTGAGAACTACATTTGACACTACAAATGACGATTCGTATCATATTTCAGATGATATTTAACAAAAATATCCAATTATGGAGATTGTGAAATAAAATGCAAATGCAATTGTAACAAGGTTAAAATGGTTTTGTTTCACTAGATTTTTCTGTTCACAAGCATTTAATGCTGTTCTAAAATTGTTACCCAGATAGCACGCATACGTCTGCAAGATGTATTTTAAAGATCTCTTGATCTGGAAAGCATCTGCTCTGTGGAAACGTCTGGCAGACGTCTGTAAGATGTCAGTTTTACATACATTCTAATTCATATACATCTTAAAGACATCTATTAGACGTCTATTTGACATCTGATAGGAAACATCTAATAGACGTATTGCAGATGAGCAAACTACGTCTTGCAGATGTCTTGCAGATGTAAATGCAGACGTCAAATAGACGTCTCAGAGATGTACGTGTGCTATCAGGGTAGTGTTTGTTAAAATACATTAAAAAGGGTCTGTAAGGAGGTGATGGTCCCCCCCCCCACCATTTACATCAAAGTGGTTCAGCCCAGGCAGCCATACCTGCCATATTGCTCTTTTAGCGGTCTTTTCCGTCTTTCTCTCGAATGGAACAGGTATGCAGTGTTCCATGCTACAGACTTAGCATTGGTTAAAAATAATACACACACAGAAATACACAATGTTGAAGTTGTTTTTAGTTATTTTACTTTGCCATTTACATATTATATATACTTAACATACTGTTTAACTATACTTGAGAATGTTATTTTTGTTGACAGTGTTACTGATGTGTGAGCTGAAGCTGTCGTGACAACCTGTTTATATAAAAAATACATTCTCTATGCAGGTAATGCATTGATAAACCATATTTTTGTGTTTTTAAGTTGTTTTAATACCAATATGGTTGCGTTTCGTACGCTCCGCTGTATAAATTTATGTGCAGGCCTATGGACTGAGGCCTCATTTCCTGTTCTCTCTCTCCTTTCCGTTCCTTTCGCTTTTCCGTCTTTCTCTCGAATGGAACAGTGTTACTGATGTGTGAGCTGAAGCTGTCGTGACAACCTGTTTATATAAAAAATACATTCTCTATGCAGACCCAATCTGGTGCTCTCCTGTCGTTCTTCGTCAAAATTTCAACACAACGCAGACTAAAGAGTCCTACGGTTACACAATCACCATAATAAATATACACATTAGTGTGTAATGGTAATGATACACGTTATTATTTTAAATAAAATGTCTGTAATAACTTATTTCCTGGCATATATTTTCCTGGCTTCAGATAATTTGACAGATTTATCAAATTGTAGTACATAAAAAGCTTTCCAAAACTATAGCTGGAGTCTAATTAGTAACAGGAGTTTTTGCAACACCAGACACCAGTCAGTTACATGTCTATGTATACATTCTTTCAGGGTGCAGTTATCTTTAAAAGCTTTGAACCTTAGCTCACTGTGGTGACAATATTTTCTAAGACTGTGAGTTTCATCAACATAGTAGGGGTGAAAAAATATTTCTTATCCCCTCTTAACACAGCATGCAGTACTTTAATGATCATTTGTTTTTGTTTTTTTTTCAGATGCCTACTCTGAAGGACTGTTACAAATGCAGGAAAAAAATTGGAGTTGCAAGAAAAATGTGCCTACACTGTAGTGCCAAGCAGCCATATAAGCAAAAGCTTGAAGAAAAAAAGAAACCGCTTTCCCAAGAATGGAAAGAGCGTCCAAAAAAAAAAAAAAAAAACAGCAGTGTGAACAAAGTGTATGATGGAACCAATCTACTGGTAGGGTTTTCTTTCAGATATAGTTCGTAAACTGTCTCTGTTCTTTTTTTTAGATTTAAACAGTTAAACAATTCTTTCTTCATCGTGTATACTGACTAAAGCATGATATTTATTTCGTCCACTGTGCTCAGGTCTGATATAGAACACTAAATCAGAAGTTACTTGACATTAGAGTGTAAAATTATAAAAAACAGGGGTGTCCAACTCGGACCTGGAGGGCCACTGTCCTGCAGGGTTTAGCTTCAACTTAACTCAACCCTAGTTTGTACACACAATAATAACTGTATGTATACTTAGATATATAAGGGTTTATGTGTATATATATATATATATATATATATACACACACATATACATATACACTTATATATCAAAGTGTACATACAGCATATGTACGTGTGTGTATTGTTATTTGATTTGACAGCCCTAATATATGTCTGACAGATGTCAGTGAATTCAAATAGTTGTCAACATGTGTGTGTGCATTTTGTTTAGTTTTTTTTTTTTTTTTTTTAACAGTTAACTCAGTCTAATTTTCAATGCATAGCTTATCTATTATCTTGTCTAGGCACACACACATACACACCCACATATGTTATTTATCAGAATTTCAGTCTTATAATCTTTTTCAATTTTATTTAAATTTATAGTGTCAATTTTATTACAGCTCCACAAATGGCAACTTTTAGAGAGGTATCCAGTCCTTCTCCTTGCCAGGAGAACCTCAAACGGTTTTTCTGCAGAGTGCTTCTGTCCATGGAAGATGGAAACAGAAGATGCACAGGATGCATTTGTCACAATAAAGAGGTTATATGAAAGTCTTCTGAATGGTAATAAACACAGATGTGCATGCTATATTTTTACTTATTTCATTGTTTATAAGTGCATCCTTGATTCATTTGAGGAATAATTTAAAAAAACACCCAGCAATAATGGTTTTTGCAAACCCTACATAAATTTGCTTAGCAGAATTAAAGTTTTGCTTTAACATGTGAACAGCATGACGTGTATTCTTGTTTTATTTGAAAATGTCTCATTCAAAAGTACTATTATTTTGGAACTCATATTGTTTTTTTTTTTTTTATCATGTCTCCTAGCAAAAGGTGAATATTTATTTTCTTGTGTCCAAAATAATTTGGACCCATACAACCCATAGGACTTAAACAAGAATTATTTATTTATTTTTATTATTTAATTACTGCTAAGTTATTATTATTATTATTATTATTATTATTATTATTATTATTATTATTATTATTATTATTATTATTATTATTATTATTATTATTATTATTATTATTCTCTTGTTTCTTGTTTTAACAGTGGCTATTGCAGAGAAAGCAACAAGCAGAGTGGGAGAGACTCCAGCACCAAACAGCAAACAGACAGAGACTCCACCAATACACAACACAGCAGACCCGGCATCAGAGTCAACACCTCTGCTCCCCTGTAATGGTAAAATGTCTCATTCAATAGAACTGGCATGATCCTTTACAGCAAACTGTTTTGTGTCTGAAGCCCTATAACCACCACAATGGGCCTCTGTACTTTTATTTTCATTGTACAGTTGATTATTTTATTTATAAAGAACTCTTCAATATTCCTGTTAAAAAAAACAGCATATGCTGGTTAGTTATGTTTTTAAGCATGGCTACTGGCTTGAGCTGCTTAAAGCTTGTCCTTAACTGGTCATGTGCTGAGGACCAGCTTAAACCAGCAGCCATTCTTCAAAAACTACCTAACCAGCACTTTTTTTTAACAGGGACATTTTATTTTTTTGTATGTATAATTTTGCAGCTGTTACCTGGATGGGATGAATTTTAATTTTTAATTAATTTACGTAAATTATGAGAACATTATGTAATTATTTGTCCATTTTTATCTAAATAATTTTGTGCAGCTTTACCACATGCTGTGTCACACATCATAATGTGTTTTCTAGAGGCCGTCATTATGGAAACAAAGACACTAAAATGTAATCACGCTTGAATGAGCTAGATGGTATACTATAAACACTACAAAAACTAAAACTATTGGTTAATTCAACTATGTGTGTCAAATTTGTGTGTGTCATCAGGATTGCTGCTGTTTGCTGTCAGTATTCTGCTCTTTCTGACAGCTGCACCCTGAACATCAGTCAGTGGCAAATGCTGCAATGTAGCCTATACTGAAATATCTAAATTGTGTTTAAAAATCATATCACTGTTATTGAAAAAAAATATGCCATGATATATATTGATATTGAATTATTGTCCCGTCCTACAATAAATGTTTATTTTTAGCATTTTTAGATTACTATTATACTGTAATAAACTTATTCTGCACTGCTTTATGCTATAATGAGATGAGCATAGTGTATGAACTGCAAATGTACATGGCAGTGTATACTTGGTCATTCAATTTCACATTATGTATTGATGCTAGTTGCTGAAAGTCAGAGCCAGCCTTCACATTCTGGGCCGTAAGATTTCTCAGAAAATCACATACTATTTTTAGTTCTTTTTTAGCTGAGCTTCTAGCTGTGATTCCATCCAGATGGAGGATATCAAACTTGTTTGATAATTTTACAGAGTTTTATATATATTATATATATTTATTTATATTTTGATTTATCATGTGCCTTCTTAGCAGTAGGTCACATATATTTTAGTTTCTTATTGTTACGACCCCAAGGTGGTCTAGGGGTTCTGGGGTCGAACATTTAGGAAATATATAGACATTAAAAAAAAACACATATACATAAAGCAGTGCGCCGGACAAAAGTACTGTGCAACCAACAATTATTTATTAAATGTGAAAAGGTACAAGAGTGGAGTAAAATCCAAAAGAGTGGTGTATATTTACAGTATGTACAGTATTTACGAGTAGACAAAACACAAACCAAAGGGAACGGGAAGAAGGGACGTGGGCGGTGCTAAATTAAAGAAAATAACAAAACCAAAACCCTCTAACTTAATATCCCTCCCCACTAATCCTGACTATGAAAAGAAAATGTAGAAACTAAAAGTCTAAACTACACTTTCTATCCAGTAAACAAAAGTACAAGGGGTGGCACTCGCCCCTAACCTAATGTACTATACAGGATGGAATTCCTACGTGTTGCAATGTATGTCACGTGACGTTCTTACCTGTCCGCGTCTTCCCGGCCTAGTAACATATAACGTGTGTTCAAAAAATATGTACAGTGAGGGAAGAGGGAACGAAACAATGTATAACTGGGCAAGAGATGTACACGAAAACCAAACAACATTAACAACAGGGGATATAACAAATGATGTGTGATGGCAAAGAGAAACACAGTACAAAACGGCAACAACATGGGGGCTTGTGGGTGGTCTGGCGTGCACTTTTATCTGGGAGGGTCTTGTCCGATTGGGGGTGGCAGGATGGGTGACGTCAGCAGTAAATGAAGATTGATAGGTGACAGGACCAATGACCGGTAACTGTGAAAAGTGAAAGTAAACAGGAGAAAAGACAGCGGGGAAAACGCATAACAACAACAACACAGCACGTAATACTTATACCAATACAGAGTTTAAAAGTTGCATAATGTTTTTGAGCATTTAAAAAGATTTGTTTTAAATGTGTTGATTACTGCAGATTATTAGATTTATATCACAATTTTTTTTTTCCAACAGTGGATAACTCGGGGAAAGCAGCAAGCAGCTCGGTCGAGACATCAGCAACAACCAGCAAACAGACAGAGACTCCACCAATAGACAACACAGCAGACCCAGCATCAGAGTCAACACCTCTGCTCCCCCCTGAGTCTGAAACTCCTGCATCTTCTTCCTTGGCTTCTCCTATTTCTTTCACAAACTCCATGTCGTTATCTGTTGCTCCTTCAGTCTCCACCCTGACTCAGTCTGTTTTGAAGTTCTCTCAACCCAGTCCTATATCTTCTTCCCTGGCTTCTCCTCTGCCACCAGCCTCTATCCTTTCTGCTTCTTCTAAACTCAATCCTGTGTCCAATGAGCTAGGCAGTCCAGACACAGTGTCTTACGCACCAAAAAAAAGACAAATAAAGAGGAAAACAGAACCTAAAGGTAATTATGGATTTGTTGATTTGTGGATTAGTTTTGATATATGAATCAAAACTGTTCTTAGTTTTTGCTTTGCTGTTTTAGGTAACTGGAACGGGACCTTTCTCATTTTTTTTTTTTTTAAGGGATTAGGTTAGAGGCACATATTGTAATATGCATCTTATATGTTTTATTTATTTTCTTGTGTCTTGTTTATTTATTTTTGGCAATTTAATGTTATGCAGTGAATAGTATAGTATACATAACCCAAGCTTATTTATTTATTTATTTTATTTTATTTTTTTCACAAAAAGGACTATGTATAATATAATTATTATATATAATATAAAGACACATTTTGTATTATTTTGCCACATGGAGGTAAGTAAAGGAAGAAAAACAGTGAAGTAAATGTTGAATCTACACCAGTGTGTTTAAATATGATATTGAAATTAAAATAATGTCATAACAGTTAAAGGTTTGCACAATAAGGCAACATATCAGACTGTTTTTATATAGCTAAATTAACTTGAAGCTACTGACTCTGGCAGTCAGGCACATTGAATGTACTGTACAAATAGCTGTAGCACTTTAAGCTTTTATAAGTTGAATGTACATTCACACACACAAGTGGTAATAATAGTGAGAACTCCCACATTTAAAAAAATTATCTTTATCAATTCAATTCAATTCAAATTTATTTGTATAGCGCTTTTCATGATACATATCGTTGCAAAGCAGCTTTACACCAAATTGACATTTTTACAATATATGTAATAGTAGCTTGATGTACATATGGTAGAGATGTGTGGTAAAGATCAATTAATGACGCAATCAAACAGACAAAGAACACTATAAATTAGTAGCAGAATTCGGTAGTGCTGTATGTTTTCAGGGTTGGCATCAGGGTTGGCATCATCTGAAGTCCTCTGAGGGGTTGGCATCAT